>NW_003852647.1:644203-688214 GCF_000181295.1 Otolemur garnettii | reverse complement strand
TCCGGGCTGGGGATTTGAACCCGCCACCTTAGGTGTAAGTGGCTGGCGCCTCAGCCGGTTGAGCTATAGGCGCCAAGCCGATATCTAAACTTTTTAATCTCATGTTTAAATCATTACAAAAGGAAGTGTTTTTGGTACACGTATGTAGTATATATTGACATTCTAAAATGATTACCTCACTTTTTTGAGTCCATCCAATTGAATCAACCATTTATTTAAATAGTATGCATGACTAACTTCATTAACAGTTGAAAATGGTATATCCTTTTTTTCTCCTTAAAGTCATACCTTCATTCCACTTCTCCCACAGAATTTTGTCCTGATGTAAAAATATTTTACATGTAAAAGTCTAAGTCTGGCTTTGATCATTCTATATACTGCTCTGCAATGAGAATATGTGTATATAAGTAAAGTCTAGAAAGGAGAAGGGAAGAGGAGAGAGAGGGGAGAAGGGAGGGCAATTGGTGAGATCTCACCTAATGTGAGCAATGTGAGGGTGTTCAGCACATCTCCTGGATGAAGGGCTCAAGTATAATTTGCTCTTTACTTTAGAAATGAAAACCATGTAACCTAAACATTTGTACCCTCATAATTAATCTGAAATTTTTTTTAAAAAGAGAATATGTGTATAAGGCCTGCAGTGGTGGCTCACGCTTGTAATCCTAGCACTCTGGGAGGCTGAGGCAGGAGGATTGCTTGAGCTCAGAAGTTTGAGATCTGCCTGAGCAAGAGTGAGATCCTGGTCTCTCTTAGCTGGGCACTGTGGCAGGTGCCTGGGCATCATGGTGCATACCTGTAGTCCCAGCTACTCAGGAGGTCAAGGCAAGAGGATCACTTGAACTCAGGAGTTTGAGGTTGCTGTGAGCTCAGCTGAGGCCATGGCACTCTAGCCTGGAACAACAGAGTGAGACTCGGTCTCTAAAAACAAATGTGTCTAAAAATTTTTTTTGATACTCTCACCATAATGTTTTATGAGTTAGAAAAAAGTTTTCTATATCTCAAGTGTAAAATTGACCAAAATAACTTAAATATTTTATAAAATATGAAGAATTCAAATGTGCAGTATAAGAATTTTCTGGAAATGTATTTAATTTCCAAAAAGAAATGAATGGAGCCAAAAGAGAGACAGATGAAGTCTTTTTCCATTAGTTCATGCATTTGTGGATAAATATTGGTTATTGCTAGAATAAGACAATTTGGTAACAATTTTGATTCTTTAAAAAAATGTAAATGCTAAGAAGTTTCGTTCACACAAATAAGTAGAAGGAAATGAAAGAGAATGCTGAGAGTTTTTCTCACAGCAGTGTCTCGCAATCCTTTGTACTTCTTAGTTCAAAAATCCCATCCTATCACGATCTATCATCAAAAATTAATTTTGATGATTTATTAGCTGACAATTCCATTAGATCTTTCAGCAATTTTGTTGAAGGCAAAGAATTGGAAACCACCTGTGTTGCAAAAGATCCTGTTATGCAGTGATTAGGGTCATTCATTTTTCCACACCAACACCCTCATTCTGGTTTATCCCTTTGTTTGGCGCCTGGAGGTTTCTATACCCTGGGGCAATGCATCAAAGTCAGATTAGTGACGGGTGAAGAGGATTGTCTTTCTTTTGTAAAATAGTAGAAGGGGCTTGGAAAAAGAGGAGGTGGAAAAGGAGAATCCACCTGCCTGAGGCACAGTGCTCTCAGGCTGGTCAATTTTAGGAAGCTGAGAGTCTAGAAATTGATTTCTTTGTAACTAAATATCCCCACAGACTCCTGGCAATTCTTCATGTATTCCCAACGGTATGTGTACTTTATTGTGACTTAATTTACCTCGCCCCTGTATTCACTCTGCACTTCATGGCTAGCATTATCTAAATCATAGGATTATTGTGGGATGGAGTGAAATTACTTTCACATGTAAAGCACTTTGCACATCAGATATACATATAGTAGGTGGTCAGGAAATGTTAGATTCTTTCTTCACCTTTTAATCTTGATATTTCTAGTTTTACACAAGTATGACTGATTATCCTTGTTTTGTTGTTGTTGTTGTTTGTTTTTATTTTTGGCCGGGCCAGGTTTGAACCCACCATCTCTGGTATAGGGAGCCAGTGCCCTACTCCTTTGAGCCACAGGTGCTGCCCTATCCTTGTATTTTTTTACAGTCTAAAAAGAAAAACAAAAGTTATGTGACTCAGCCGAGATTGCAGATGTAATCAATGGGGAAAAAAAAATGGGGCTCAAATCTAATCAGTACATTTGTACTTTCTTGCTAAATGTAGAATATAAATGTCTTAACACAATAACTAAGAAAAAGACGTGAAGGCTATGTTAACCAGTTGGATGAAAGTATTTCAAATTGTATATAGAAACAGTACACTGTACCCCATGATAGTATTAATGTACACTGCTATGATTTAATAAAAAAAGTACAAAGAATAATATCACAAACACTCATACTCCTAACTACCCAGAATTAACAACTGTTAACAGTTTATATTTACTTTAAGGGAATAAAAATATTTACTTTGGGGAAGTAAAATAATAAAATATTATAGATAAATATTTAATATTGGCCTCTAGCCCTACCCTCTTCTCTCTCCTGGTGAACCACTACTCTGAGTTGTTTTTGATTTATGTTTAAGGTATATTAGTAGTACCATTATTATATATATTATCATTCTGCAACTTGAGTTCATTTGTCTGTTTGACTCAACATTCCAGCTCTATCTTTGTTTCTCTCCTCCTCTCCCCTGGTCACTTTAGAAGTTATGCATTCTTTTTCCATCATTTAGCCCCAATGCAATTAGTATCTCCTTCCTTCTCCCAGATAAGGCAATTTCTCCCACCCTACCCTAGTTCTGGTGTTTTTGTTCTCTGTGATTTTTGTTCCAGTTTGTTTGTTTAATTGACATATAATTCGCCAACAGTAAAACTAATGCTTTCCAAGTGTATAATTCCTGGCTTTTTAGTATATTCATGAAGTTGTGAAACCCGCGCCACTATCTAATTACAGGGTATTTTCCCTGAAAGAAACCCCATTAGGAGAGAAGAAGGGAGATCCAATCAGATTCAGGCCTCCACCCTTATGAGTTCATTTAACCCTAATTACCGCCACAAAGGCCCTATCTCCAAATACAGTCACATTGTTTGTTGGGGCCTCAACATACGAATTTGAGAGGGAACACAACTCAGTTCCAAACGAAGCACAGAAGTATTTAATTCTGATAGGACTTCATCAAAATTTAACGACTGTTTAATTGTTGTTTGTACCTACGGTGTCATATCTAGGAAGGCTTTACATAACCCAAGGTCACCAGGGTATACTCCTAATATTTTCGTCTAAGAGTTTTGTAGTTTCAAGTCTTTGATCCATCTGGAATTAATTTAGTTGTATCCTAAAAGAAACGTTAAACATATACAGAGAAAATGTTCAATTTCATTCTCTTCTGTGTGGGTATCCGGTTTTTCTGGCACTATTTGTTGAAAAGGCACTCTTTTCCCACTGAATTATCTTGGAATTCTTCTCAAAAATCAATTTACCATAAATATGAGGATTAACGTCTGGACTCTCTGTTTTACTCCCTTGATCTATGTCTATCCTTATGCTAGCAGCACACTGTCTTAATTACTATGACATTATATTAGGTTTTGGAATTGTTAAGTGTGAGTCCTTCAGCTTTGTTTTGCCTTTTCAAAATTGCTTTGGTTCTTCTGGGCCCCTTGAATTCACATATGAATTTGAGGGTCAGTTTATCAGTTTCTGCAAAAAAGACAGCTGGGATTGTATTGACTCTGTAGATCAATTTGGGAAGTACTGCTGTCTTTGCAATATTAAGTCTTTTACTCTATGAAACTCGTGCCATCTTGATAATATTAAGTCATCTAATACATAATATAGATGTCCTTCAATTTACTTAGGCCTTTAATTTCTGTGAACAATATTTTATTGTTTTCAGAATATAGGTTTTACACCTTTTTGTTAAATTTATTCTTACGTATTTTGTTCGTTCAATGCCATTGTAAATGGAATTGTTTTCTTAATTATTATATTGTTCATTGCTAATGTATAGAATTACAATCAGCCTTTACATATTGGTCTTGTACTCTGCAATTATTGAACTCCCTTATTAATTCTAAAGTTTTTTTGTGTGTATAGATCCTCTATAGATCTTCCATACATGAGATCGTGTCATCTGCAAATAGTCCTACTCCTTTCTTGCTGATCTGAATGCCCTTTTTTCTTGCTTGATCACACTGACTAAAACCTCCAGTACACTGCTGAATAGAAGTGGTGAGAATGGACATTGTGCCTCATGCCTGATCTTAAAGGGAAAGCTTTCAAGTTTTCACTACTAAATATCATGTTAGCTGTGGATTTTTTCTTTGCAGATTTTACTCTCTGTTGCTGATTTGTTGAGTGTTTTTTATTATGAAGTGATGTTGGCTTTTGTCAAATGCTTTTGCTGAGTATATTGAGATGATAATGTGTCCTCTATTCTATTGATATATTTCACATCAATTCTATTGATTCTATTGATAATTATTGTATTACGTTAATACAATACGTTAATAGTTTTTCTGATCTTAAATGGATCTTGTGTTCCTGGGATAAATCCCACTTAAAATACCTGTATATGTTTTATGTTCTTGGATTTGGCTTGGAATTATCTTGTTGAGAATTTTTGCATTTATATTCATAAGTAGAAATACAAAAAGAGATATTAGTATGAAGTTTTCCTGTCTTGTGATATCTTTGAATCACAACCCTGATATCAAGATATCAGGGTTAATACTGGCCTCTTAGAAAAAGTTTAAAGGGATTCTTTCCTCTTTTTATGAAGAATTGGTACTAATTGTTGTTGTTGGGTTTTTTGTTTTGTTTTGTCTTTTGATGACAGAGTCTTTTTTACTTTGTTGCCCTGGGTAGACTGCCATGGTGTCATAGCTCACAGCAACCTCAACTTTTGGGCTCAAGCAGTCCTCTTGCTTCAGCTTTCCAAGTAGCTGGGACTACAGGCACTGGCCACAACACACCGCTAATTTTTCTGCTTTTAGCAGAGACAGGGGTCTAACTCTTGCTCAGGCTGGTCTCTAACTACTGATCTCAAGCAATCCACAAGCCTAGGCCTCCCAGAGTGCTAGGCTTATAGACATGCAATACCTCACCTGGCTGACTATTGTTTTTTAAATGTCTGGCAAAATTCACCAGTGAAGCCGGCTGGTCTTGGGCTTTACTTTGTGCGAAATTTCTAAATTACTCATTCAGTCTCTATTCAAATTTCCTCTTTCTTCCTGAGTCAGTTTCAGTAGTTTTTGTCTTTCTAGGAATTTTTTTTTTTTTGCGACAGTCTCACTATGTCACCCTCGGTAGAGTGTTATAGCATCACAGCTCACAGCAACCTCAAACTCTTCGGCTTAAGCGATTCTCTTGCCTCAGCCTCCCGAGTAGCTGGGACTACAGGTGCCCACCACAATGCCCAGCTATTTTTTGTCTTTCTAGGAATTTTTCCATTTCATCTAGGTTATTAAATTTGTTGGTATATGCTTGTTTATAGTGTACACATATAATTCTTTCAATTTCTGTAAGTCGGTAGTCATATACTTTTGTCATTTCTGATTTTAGTAATTTGAGTCATCTCTATTTTTTCCTTGGTAGGTCTAACTGAAGGATTGTCAGTTTTGCTGACATTTTCAGAGAAACTCTTTGTTTTGTTGATTTTACTGTATTATTTTTCTGTTCTTTATCCAATTGGTATTTTATTTTTCCAGTTGATTTCTTTTCTTTTCTTTTCTTTTTTTTTTTTTTTGGAAGAAAACCAAAATTTAATGTATTGAAATGCAATTTGTCAACCATTCTTTTCAAACAGAACTCACAAGGAAAGTAGAGGCTTCAGTGGACACCAGAGTACTGTGGCTCACTTCCATTGTTTTAGGATCAATAACTGAGGGGCTTATGTAAACGATAGTTTTAGGGGCACAGGTTAAAAGGGTGTAACTCACCTGCTCCCACAGCAGGGAATTAATAAGAAGACAGTCGCCACCTTTAGATGCCTGTAACATTCAATGATCATATTCTCTAGCCTCAATTTAGGCCAGCACTATCCCCAATTTCCCAATGCATGAAGTCAATCTTGAAGTTTAAATATTATATTTCACTTAAAATTTATATATAGTTTACCATTCCCATGGTGATTTCTCAAAAGGAAGAGAAAAAAAGCACTTCTTCATGGAAATCTCTTCTGTGTCAGTGTCAGTGATCACAAAAACTTCTGGCTTCTGCTCTCAGTATTTCCAAATAGCTTTTACTGCCTCGATGTCCATGCCCTGCAAGTAACAATGAAAATTAAGAAAATTAAAAAATAAAATTAAAATTAATTAACAATTTAGACAATGAAATTTTTTTAATTAAAATTAATTAACAATTAGACAATGAAAATTTTTTAAAATTAAAATGAATTAACAATTTAGACAATGAAAATTAATTAACAATTTAGACACTGAAAATTTTTCTTCCCAACCTAGAAATCTGAAATGAATTTGACTAGGTATTGAGTACTTCTATGTCCCAGGATATGATGAATTAATCAATGCTAAATTTATAAAGTCCTTTATCCAAAAAGTGAAATAAAACAAATGACAAGTCATCTCCTCAGGCCTTTATTTCTAGCATTCGCAGGAGCTCGAGAATCACTGTATCAATCATGTAACCAAACATGACTATTGCTTATTAATTCCCTGATGTGAGAACAGGTGAGTTATACCCTTTGCTTTATCTAAAGGATCTCCCTATGTACATCATTGCATATTAACTGTGGTGATGCAGGAACTTTAATTTCCAGTGAACTGAGGGATACGACACCCTTGTTGCCTTCTGTTCATTCAGGCCAGTCTTTCACATCTACTTCTCCCTGCACGATGATTGCAGGCTCAGGCCTTCCTCTCCACCACTATGAGATATCTGATGCATGCCTAGTTGTCATTTCCAGGTGAGGGCTTTTTCAGTCACTGGCTTTATAGCATTTTTCTCCACTATGCGTTTTCTGGTATTTAATGAGATTCCATTTTTCAGTGAAGGCCTTTGGACATTCTGTACAAGCATAAGGTTTCTTTCCTGTATGAATTATCTGATGCATACTTAGTGTTGCTTTCTGGATGAAAGCTTTCCCGCATTTGCTGCATTCATAGTGTCTCTCTCCAGTATGGGATTTCTGATGTATATTAGGTGTGACTTACAGGTGAAGGTTTTTCCACAGTCACCACATTTAAAGGGCTTCTCCCTAGTATGGATTTTCTGGTGTGTTATAAGATTTGACTGGTCAGTGAAGGCCTTTCCACATTCAGCACATATATTGGGCTTCTCACCTGTGTGGATTTTCTGATGCACACGGAGTTGTGATTTCTTTGTGAAGCATTTCCCACAGTCACTGCATTCATAAGCCTTCTCTCCAGTATGAATTCTATGATGGGCAATGAAGTGTGATTTCTGGATAAAGGCCTTCCCACATTCAGGATAAACATAGGGTTTCTCTCCTGTGTGGATTCTCTGATGCACACTTAGTGTTGACTTCTGGATAAAGGCTTTTCCACATTCCTTGCATTCATAGTGCCTCTCTCCAATATGAGATTTCTGATGTATCTTGAGACGTGACTTCCATATGAAGGCTTTTCCACAGTCACTGTATAGGGTTTCTCTCTAGTATGAGTTTTCTGGTGTTTAATAAGATTTGACTGATCAGTAAAAGCCTTCTCACATTCAGCACACATGTAAGGTTTCTCCCAGTATGAGTTTTCTGATGTGTAGTGAGATTTGTCCTATGAATGAAGACCTTTCCACATTCTGTACATATATAGGGTTTTACTCCAGTGTGAATTCTTTGATGCACATGGAGTTGTGACTTCTTAGTGAATGATTTCCCACAGTCACTGCATTCGTAAGGTTTTTCTTCTGTATGGATTCTCTGATATGTATTGAAGTGGGGTTTCTGGATGAAGGCCTTCCCACATTCAGTGCATACATAAGATATTCTCTTGTGTGAATTCTTTGATGCATCCTGAGTCCTTATTTTCTTGTGAAAGCTTTCCCACATTCACTGCATTCATAGTGTTTCTCTTCAGTATGAGTTTTCTGATGTATACTGAGATCTGAATTCTGGGAGAAGCCTTTTCTACATTCACTGCATTCATAAGGTTTCTCTCCTGTATGAATTCTCAGATGTCTAAAGAGACCTGATCTCTGGAAAAAGGCTTTTCCGCATTCACTGCATTCATAGGGTTTCTGTCCAGTATGAATTTTCTGATGTGTAATGAGGTTTGACTTGAGGGTAATGGCTTTCCCACATTGAGTATATAAATGAGGTTTTTATCTTATATAAACACTCTGATATACACCAATTCGTGGCTTCTGAGAGAAGACTTTGTCACTTTGGTCACATTCATGAGACTTTTCTTCAGCATGAAGTCTCTGATGTTTAAAAAGATATGACTTCCGGTTGAAGCCCTTTACACAGTCAATACATACATAAAGTTCCTCCCCAGTATGAATTTTCTGATGGTGGATGAGAGCTTGTTTGTGGCCGATACGATTTTCACATTGATTATATTCACAGGAATTCACTCCTATCTTAGTACTCTCATTCTTAGTAGAGAAAGAACTATGGGCCAAACTGTTACCATTTCCAAAAATCTTACCAAGGCTCTTTGTTGCATTGTTTCTGTTATGATTATGTAATTTTAATGAATGCTTCAAACTCTTCCCAAATGTTTCATAGTTATAGAGTCTTTATTTATTTATTTATTGGCCGGGGCTGGGTTTGAACCCGCCACCTTCAGCATATGGAGCTGGAGCCTTTTTGAGCCCTTTTGAGCCACAGGCACCGCCTGTTTCATAATTATAGAGTCTTTTAATTGAAGGAATAAGCTCGGCAGTCACATAAATTATTTTTACATTCATAGCCCCTATCCTTAATCAGTACTTGCATGTGACTTAAAGGATTATTCTGGTTTTCCTGATATCTCTCTAGCTGTTCATTATCTTGCCACGGTTCTTCTATAATGGGATACAATGAATCTTCTCCGGTGGGTTGGTCAAATCTCTCACAGTGGAACAGAATTTCTCTAGAAATTCCCTGTTATTAAATTTTCCCAATAGCCTCACCTGAACTGCTCTGGTGTGGGGCTTCCCCATCCAACGTCCATGGCCCCTCCCCTTGCTCCAACTGGAAGATGGCCTCTGGCTTGGGAACTCAGTACCCCACTGAAAGCAGGTGGCATAGTTCTCCAGTGTCACGTCCTGGCACAAGCATCTCTGAGTAGAGTCCAAGTGCTGCCACTCCTCCCTGCTGAAGTCCACAGTCACATCCTCAAATGACACTGGTACCTGTAACAACACAATCCTCACATAAGCTGCCATGTCCCTCTGCAGTCAGGGCTGGGGACCACAGGGGAGAGTCCCCATTAGCTGCCATGTCTGCCCTGGGCCTCAGGTCTCAGGTCCTCTTGCTGACAGCTCCACATGGCCCAGGAGCTTGAAGCTGGGCTGGCATCTGTGGATTCAACCACTGCTGCTGGAGTGAAGTCAGAACGAAAATCTTGTAGTTCTCACTAAGTGGTCTGCTGCCTGGACTCTGTAAAGGCTCCAAGAAACCCCTACTGAGCACCACCACTGAGTAACATAACACTCCCATAATTACTTCTGCATTTAACTGCCCTGGTCCTAAATCCGTCTTAAGTTAAACTCCCAGAGCCTTAAGTCCTCTGCAACCACTTATTGGGACCCAGGCGTGTCTGGACTAGATATGCACATGCTCAGTGTCAACAGGAAGTGCCGCTCGCCCAAGATGGTTCCCAGGGCACTTACACCATATCGGTGCATGCGTGTGCTTGTGTGTCCAATTGATTTCTTGTTGCCTGTTTCATAATCTATCATTATCATTTTATGAGTTCTAATTTCTTTATTTTAATCTCTGGAAAATTTTTTGTTTACATTTTTTTCTCAATTTTTTTATTTTGAAGTATTTCAAACATTCAGAAAAGTTGCAAGAATAGTATAATGAAAACCCATATACCCTTCACTGACATTCATCAATTTTTAATATTTTTCCACATTTGCTTTATCTGTTGTCTATGTCTGTATGTAGGATCTATCTATCTATGAGCAATTTGGCAGTTGTAGTTGCAAATGATATGATACTTCACCCCTAAATACTTCAAGATATGTCTCCTGAAAACAAGGGCATATACCTACATAATCACACTCAGGAAATTTAACACTTGATATAAATAACGGTGTCATCAAATTTACATCCATAATCAAATTTCCCCTGTCATTCCAATAATATTCTTTATAAATGTTTTTAATCCAGAATCTAATCAAGAATCAAACAGCATGTCATTTTCATATCCCTTTTAGCCTCCTTTCATCTAGAACAGCGCTTTTCAACTGGTGTGCTATGAGATCTTAGGAGTGCCATGACATTTTTAAATATCATTAATTAAATTATTTTTGAAAGAAGTTTAAAGCACAGTAAGTACATTCTTTTTTTACCCTTTTTTTATCAACATAATTTAAATGTGCTGCGGAATTTTTTTTTTCTTTTTTTGAGACAGAGTCTCATTCTGTCACCTTGGGTAGAATGCTGTGGTGTAATCATAGCTCATAGCAACCTCAAACTCTTGGGCTTGAGCAATCCTCTTGCCTCAGGCTTCTAAATAGCTGGGACTACATGCGCCTGCCACAACCCCGGGCTAGTTTTTCCAGTTTTTTTTTTTTGTTTGTTTGTTTTTTTGAGACAGAGCCTCAAGCTGTCCTCCTGGGTAGAGTGCTATGGTATCACAGCTCACAGCAACCTCCAACTCCTGGGCTCAAGCGAGTCTCCTGCCTCCGCCTCCCAAGTAGTTGGGACCACAGGCGCCCGCCACAGTGCCGGGCTTTTTTTGGTTGCAGCCATCATTGTTGTTTGGCAGGCCCAGGCTGGATTTGAACCCGCTACCTTAGGTGCATGTGGCTGGCGCTTCAGCCACTTAAGCCACAGGCGCCGAGCCAGTTTTTCTAGTTTTAGTAGAGTCGAGATCTCACTCTTGCTCAGGCTGGTCTTAAACTCCTGAGCTCAAGCGATCCACCTGCCTTGGCCTCCCACAGTGCTAGGATTACAGGTGGGAACCACCATGCCAGGCCCTTGTGCCTGGAAGTGTAATGATAGGGTTCAAGTTGCCATGAGATAAAAAAGTTTGAAAAACTGATCTAGAATAATTTTTCAGCCCCCATTTTTTTTTTTTTTTGGCTTTCGTAACATCATTTTGAAGAATGCAGTTGTCTGACTGCAGGACTACAACAGATGTGATGTGTTTTTCTTAGGGCAGCACATTAGAAGGCATATGATGTCAGCTTGTTCCATTATTATTCATGTGAGGTTTGATTACTGAGTTCAGGTGGTTTCCACCAGATTTCTCCATTGTAATGGCTCCTTTTCCCCGTATGATTAATAAATATTCTATAAAGTGATATTTTAAGACTGTGTGAATATCCTATTTCTCAATGTGTTTCATTTGATAGTCTTGGCATTCATGGATGATTTTTTGCCTGAATCAGTTATTACTATGGAGGTTATGAAATGCTGATTTTCTATTTTTGTCATTTCTTCTACATTTATTAGTTGGAATTCTCCTATAAAGATTTTTTTCTTTTCCCGCTTTTTTTGAACTTTTGTTTTTTAGTATCAGTATGGACTCATGGATTCTTTATTATTATTATTAAATGTGCTGCAATCTATTCCTGTCTTTATTCGTTTTGATGCTCAAATTCTTCCAAATTTGGTTAGTGGAGCCCCCTTTTAGCAGGTACCTCTATCTTTTTTACATGAGTCTATCGAGTTTGGGGCATTTCTTTCTTACATTACCAGATATTCCAGGCTCACTTTGTTCCTTCTTTCTCTGGACGTGGAATCAGCCACTTCTCTAAGGAAATCTAGTTTCCTTCAGTGTAGTAGCGTGATAGTCATGGAGATGTGCCATCCAGATCGCCCTTCAAGAAAGTACTTGCTGTGGGGAGTGTGATCAGTGGACAGCCTCTGCCATTCAGCTCCTGGATCTGCTTCCGCTGCAAAACCCCTTCACCTAAGTGTATGCCCTTCCTGGGGCCGACCACATCCAGAGACTTTTTAGCCTCATATAGGACACTCTGTAGGGCAAAATACTAGCTCCCAGCTCCGCTGGTTTGATGGAGGCATGCAACACAGGTCATCTCCTTTCTCTTAGTCCTGCTTCTTTCACCATTCTTACACATTTGTTGATCTCTTGTACTTCAAACTCCATCATAGCATCTGTTTCCAAAGAATCCAACCTGAGTCATTTGACATTTAGAACACCGTAGTCCCCCCTTGTTCTTGGGGTACACATTCCAAGACCTGCAGTGGATGTGTGAAACCACAGATAGTGTCAAAGCCTCCACACACTATGTCAGCCTATCAGATAACCGAAACAGGCAGGTGGCATCTACAGTGTGGAAACACCAGACAAAGGGATGATCCATATCCTAGTGGGACAGAGCAGGACTGTGAAAAATTTCATTATGCTACTCAGAATAACCCTTGATTTAAAACTTTCTTATTTCTGGAATTTTCCATGTAATATTTTTGGACCAAGGTTGACCTTGGATAAGTGAAACCACAGAAAGTGAAAGCTCAGATAAGGGAGGACTACTGTACAAGATCTAGGTGCTGTTTGTTTATTGCTACTGGGATGTCTTTGCTTCCAGGCCCTTTTAGTAGACAGATACACATTTTGAAATCAGGAGTTTATACTAATAGCTATATTCCAATTCAACATCATGTGGTTCTTCCACTCCTTCTCTCATAACTTTTATTTCTTTTTTCCCACAATGACAATTCTGATTCTGAATGTATTTACACATTTTCGATGTATTTACTCATTTGCTCAATCCAATTAGACACACAAAATAGCTTCAGAATTGCTACAGCAACGCCATTACCAACAAGAAACTACTAACGAATGTTCAAGGTTGCTTTGCCATTATTTTTATCTACATAATACATCCCACTGACTGCACAATAAGAGTGCTATATCAAAAGTTATTGGGCTCGGCGCCTATAGCTCAACCGGCTAAGGCGCCAGCCACGTACACCTAAGGTGGCGGGCTCGAATCCCCAGCCCGGACACGCCAAACAACAATGACGGCTGCAACCTAAAAATAGCCGGGCATTGTGGCGGGCGCCTGTGGTCCCAGCTACTTGGGAGGCAGAGGCAGGAGACTCGCTTGAGCCCAGGAGTTGGAGGTTGCTGTGAGCTGTAATGCCACGGCACTCTGCCCAGGGGGACAGCTTGAGGCTTTGTCTCAAAAAAAAAAAAAAAAAAAAGTTATTGGACTGATTCTTCTTATTCTATGGCATAGTTATTTTCAGTGTGATATGTAGCTGGGTTAATTTACTTGTTCATATTGAATTTTAGTTTTCTCCTTATATTAATTTTTTTTAATTTATAAAATATGAATGTATTTAAAGATAAAATATACCAAAAAATACTCAGAGAAGTCCTATTGCTGTCCCTCATATCCCATTCACACTTACTCCCTTTAGGTAATTAAGTTCCTTAAATTCTTGTTTATCCTTCTTGCAAAAGATATTTTGCAGATATTAGCAGATATATATATATATTTCCATTTCTTTCTTACACAAAAGGTAGCATATTATATATAGTATTGTGCATCTTACAAACACAAAATTTAAATTTCAATTAAATTTAAATTTAAATTTGGAGGTGCTGGGCAGCGTGGCTCACACCTGTAATCCTAGCACTCTGGGAGGCTGAGGTGGGTGGATCACTTGAGCTGAGGAGTTCGAGACCAGCCTGAGCTAGAGAGACCCCCATCTCTAAAAAAATAGCCTAGCGTTGTGGCAGGTGCCTATAGTCCCAGCTACTTGGGAGGCTGAGGCAAGAGGATCGCTTGAACCCAAGAGTTTGAGGTTGCTGTGAGTTATGACGCCATGGCACTCTACCAAGGGTGACAAAGTGAAACTCTGTCTCAAAAAATAAATGAATAAATAAAATTTGGAGATTTTAAGGTCTCACTCCATTGCCCAAGCCAAAGAGCAGTGCCACGATCATAGCACACTGTGACCTTAAATTTCTGGGCTCAAGTGATCTCCCACCTTCGCCTCCCAAAGCACTGAGGTTACAGGAATGGACCTCTGTGCCTAGCCCGAAATTTAAAAATTTTAAACAGGCTTGCTAGAGGTTCATTTTTAGATCATTCTGTTATTTTCATTTCCTCAGATATTGGGTCTGTGGAGCACTTTTTATGGTACCCAACTTCCCCATACATTTTATAGTTTTGTTTGGGAACTAATTTTCTGTGGAGATTTTCTTCTGTATGCCCACTATATGTAGATGGTTTCTCAGTTGCCCCAATCCTGCCCTTTTAAGTTATCAAAAGCTCAGATCAAAAATTATCTGTACACATGTAGACATTCTAGCACCCACACTCATGTGGCTCAGACCAGGTATAGATCTCATGGTAGCTAAGTTTTTTGCCTTAGCTGCTGCCACAGGCAAGTAGGAGATTCTGACCCAATTCTGGTGGGTAGACAGACTAGGATGGAAGTATAGCTTCACACACTGGAATCCTTCAAACTGGGTAAGTGTGGCCCTGATTTCTCATGGATTTGAAGCCCTACTCCCAAGTGCTCCTGGCTTATTATTGTAATTTCTGTTTCTATTCTGGCCTGTGGCAATTTCCTTTCACTTTTGATAGTTATATAGTTTTTTGAACATATCTTAAAGACCTCATGCCTACGTGTTCAAAACATTGGGGGAGAATCATACTTTTGCTCATTGTACCATTTGACACAAAACCATTAATTCGTTTATTTCACAAGTATTTATTGAGACCTACTATGTGCCAGGCACTGACTAGTCCAGGTTCTTGGGATAACAAAATAACATTTTAAAATTATCATACCTAATCTCTGCTCAAGCTTCTTTCTCTTTATGTTTTGTTGATTAAAAATGTGAGATGGCTCATACCTGTAATCCTAGCACTCTGGGCCGTTGAGGAGGGTAGATCACTTGAGTTCAGGAGTTCAAGACTGGTCTGAGCAAGAGTAAGCCCTCCTCTCTGAAAATAGCTGGGCATTGTGGCAGGTGTCATAGTTCCAGCTACTTGGGAGGCTGAGGCAAAAGAATCACTTGAGCCCAAGAGTTTGAGGTTTATGTTAGCTATGATGCCATGGCACTTTACCAAGGGGGACAAAGTGAGACTCTGTCTCAAAAAAAAAAAATGTGCAATTGGCCTTCATGATACAATAAAACCTTTAAGATATAATAGAATTGCTAAGCTATCTTGAAGGGGTGTGTATCTCTCCAACTTCTCCCCCCCCACCTATATCTGAATATGCATTCTCAAAAGAAAAGAATCTTGAAAAAATAAAAGCTTACTGCAAAGAGGAAGTTTTTCTTTTATTTCTCTACCCCTTCCCTTCAATTGTACTGATGACATCCTCTGAGTCCTTAAATGCTCAAGTAGACCACCTAAAGCCGCTTCTAGGAAAAACCACAACAACAACCCTGCCGCCTGCTCAGTACTCTGTATTGCTGCCTAGGACCTCTTCCAGTGTACATAGGAGTCTTGGCTTTTTAATGGTAAATTATTTTAAAGAATTCACTTGTAAGGATGAATTGCAGCCTCTTACCTAGGCTGCCACCCTCCTGGCATTTTTCCTCTGACGAATGTGTACTTAGGCTGTGCATGACGTTTTTCCTGATTATTGTGTCTCACATCATTTTATCCTCCTCTGAAAATGCTCAGACTAGATGCATTTTCAGTCTCTGGTTCAAGGCTGAGACAAAAGGCCTCCTCTGCTCTTTGATATTTCACAGGCTGATGTGCTGATTCTGCTGCAGCCTCCTCTATTAGTTCACTCGCTAAATATAGCAGTGAACATGGTGTCTGATAAAGGCAAGTTAATTAAACATTACTTTTCATCCATTAATATTTCAGTTGTTCACTGTTTAAACACAACAGTATCATTGTAGAAAAAGCAATTGGAAGCAAAAGTACATATATATATTCAGAACGTTTAAATATAATATTTAACCATTTGTTCTTTTACTTGAGAACTGAAAGCCACTGATAAGTGTAAAACATTTTTTTTCAAAATAAGGTCACACACACCATAGGCTAATGTTCTCTTTCTAGAATTATGAGAGCTGAGGGAGGCCAGCTTAGACTTTGGAGGTTTGTTCTGCTTTGAATTAAATAATGTTATAGTAATTCTTTTCTGCACCCAAATTGTCATGTTCTGACTTCTCCCTTATATGCTTATGGTGCAAATAGACACAGATTTTCTCAGCCTGGGATTAAATCATGCTTAAAGTTGGCTGAATATTAATAGTAGTTGAGTTGAATTCTGAAGAGTTAGATAATTTATGCTCTTCATTGATTAATGGTTTTGGCAAAATGGTACAAAAATGGAGGAAAATAAATTATTGACTTGTTTTCTAGACTGGAATGATTTAGGAGTGAGCAATTCTTGGTCAAGATTAGGCCTATATTTGGGAATCACATAGGAGATGCTTCTCCATAAGGCTTGTTAAGAAGACAGCCATGAAGTACAAGCTAGTCACTGAAATTACCATCACTTTTTCCCCAGAAAAGATAGCGCACTATTAATTGCTGTGAGTGCAATACAAATATAAAGTGCCTTAATTCTCTGCTTTTTAAAACAAGGCAGGAATAAAGAAATAAATAACCATAGCTAGTCTTTGTTGAAGTGCCTGGTAATGTTTTAAGTGCTTTACATGTATGATCTCATTTTATCTTGACAGTAACCTTGTGAGTGAGGTACTATAGTATCCTATTTTATAGATGAGGAAACCAAAGATGCAAAGGGGTAAGCAACTTGCTAAATGTCAGTTATTAAAAGGTGTTACCAGTTTTCAAGCCCAGTTGCTCTGACTCGGTGCTTGAATAAACAAGACTTCTTTTCATACATGTGTTCTTGACCACTGCATCTAAGTCTTTCAGAGACACTGAATAATGATTTGCCATTGATTTAGGTAATTATTTGAGGAGAATTTTTGACCATAGATTGGTGAGATTCCCTTCTCCCTGCTACTTTTTTTTTTTTTTAAAGACAGAGTCTCACTTTATTGCCCTTAGTAGAGTGCTCTGGCGTCACAGCTCACAGAAACCTCCAACTCCTGGGCTTAGGCGATTCTCTTGCCTCAGCCTCCCGAGTAGCTGGGACTACAGGCACCCGCCACAATGCCCAGCTATTTTTTTGTTGCAGTTTGGCCAGTGCTGGGTTTGAACCCGCCACCCTCAGTATATGGGGCCGGTACTCTACTCACTAAGCCACAGGCGCTGCCCTCCCTGCTACTTTTTATACTTCAGTAAGTGGAAGGTATGGAGGGTCTAAGATTGCAGCCCAATGGAGTTCCCAGTGGAACCCCTTTCGTTTTCACTCAAACTAACATTTAGTAACCATCAGCTATGACCCATGCTGGTTTCTCTAACCTCTATTAGGAGATTTCTTCCTTAAATGGTGAACTGTTTTAAAGGTCTGATTAGATTAAAGAGACCAACACACACACATACACTAACCACTAGCCACAGTGCTCTGAGGACCAGACAATATGCTTGTTCACAGCCAAACACTGGCGTCCCACCTGGTCACTAATCCTCTTAGAGGAGACCTGTTTCTATTGTGTATACTCAAGAGGATGGACACTGATGACACTGATGACATCCAATGACAACTTCTCCTTTCTAATTTTATATGCTGAGTAACAAGCTCACTCTCTTCTCCATAGAGGTAATACAGAGTTCTCATGACATCACAAAAGATATGAAGACTAAGAAACTTCTGGCACTGGCTTCCATCCTCATTGTTGTATCTTGGAGAAACTGTCTCTTGCAAATGGGGAATTGCTAAGCCCTGTCATTCCAGGTCATTCTAGTGACAGGCTCCTTTGCCCATGGTCCCTGACTCAGTTACCAACTATTCAACAAATTAAATACTATTATATCCAATTACTCCTACATGCCTAGCTCTAGGTAGTCTGTGGTGGAAGACTCAGATGAAAAACAGTCAGCCCTCACCATCTATAGATTCAACCAATCATGAATCAAAAATATGGAAAAACTTATTAAAAATAATAATACAACAATAAAAATAATATAAATTTTAAAATGGAGTATAATAACTATTTACATAACATTTATTTATTTATTTATTTATTTATTTTGAGATGGAGTCTCACTTTGTTGTCCTCAGTAGAGTGCTATGGCGTCATAGCTCACAGCAACCTCAAACTCTTGGGCTCAAGAGATTCTCTTGTCTCAGCCTCCCGAGTAACTGGGACTAGAGGCACCCACCACAACACTCAGCTATCTTTTAGAGACAGGGGTCTCACACTTGCTGAGGGTGATCTTGAACCTGTGAGCATCAGGTCTGTGAGTCCACCTGTGAGGGTAGACTCAGGCAATCCACCTGCCTTGGCCTCCCAGAGTGCTAGGATTACAGGTGTGAGCCGCTGCATCTGGCTTATTTACATAACATTTACATTGTATCAGATACTATAAGTAATCTAGAGATGATTTAAAGTATACCAGAGGATGTGCACAAGTTCTATGCAAACACTACATTATCTTATAGCAGGCACTGGAGCATCTCATCTGCAGAGTTTGCTATCTATGGGTAGGTGACCCTGCAGCCAATCCCCGGAGGATACTGAGAGAGAGACAACTGTATGTGTCACAGTCAATATAATGGAAACCCCTCCAATGGATTCCACAGCGGAATAAAATCTAAACCTAAAATCATCACTTGCGAGGCTCTGCATGCCTGTCCCTTGCCCTTGCCTCCCTCCCCCATCTCAATTCCCACCAATCTTCCCCCCTCCCTTGCTCCAGCCACACTAGCCTGTCCCTTCATTGAACACACTAAGCTTGTTTCCACTTTAGAGTCTTTGTGCTTGTTTTTCTCTCTGCCTAGAACAATCTTCTCCCACACCTTCATAGGGCTGGCTCCTTGTCATCAAGTCTTCTCCCACCACCCTATCTACACAGCACCCAATTCTAGGTCACTGTCACATTACTCTGCTTTTACACCTCGATAATGCCTATAACTATCAGAACTCATCTTGTTTGTTTATCTACCATCACTTTCTCCCACTGGCATGTAAGTAGTGCAAAGGATTTTTGTCCCTTTTGTTCACTGCGTTATCCGTAGCGCCTAGAAAAGCACCTGGCATCTAGTAAGGCCTCAAATAATTAATTAGTTAAAGAATGATTAATTAACTTGTTACCCAAATGTATAAGTAAATCATAGAAGTTTAGAAGAAGAGATTAATGAAAGAAAAATTCTAAGAGGAGGTCAGACCTAAACCAGGAGATAGTTTAAAACAATGGTAATTCAGAACACATTTTATTGTTTTTAGATGTTAGATGTGATCAATCTTTGATTAGCTGTGACCCCCCCCCTTAAGATCCTTTGGCAGTTAATTGTATTTTAAAAACCTGAACACATCAATGGGGGTGCCATTCAAAGAAGAAAATTCTTTGAAAATTTAGAATAATTAGCCCTCCCCTGACCTTATCTGTTTTATAAATAATACTCTTGGCATTTGGATCAAGAAATTGATGACTAATTAGCTGTTAAGGAACTCTGGGCATTAATGATTTTCCAAACCTCAGCCTCAAAACTCCAGGAGGGGATTGAGTTAGTTTAGGTGTCACAGACTCAAAGGCCTTCTGGGGCCAACAGGTCAGGTAACTGAAAGAAATGAACCAGAGGGGGATCTTGACAAATTGAAGTGCACATGCTCCTAAAATGTGCCTTGCTGAAGCGTCAGCCTCAGATGGTCAGGTTTACCCACTTTTTTGAGAAAAGGCAGAAATCCAGACTTTTATGTGAAACTGCCTGAGTTTTAAATGTTGGCAACTAAGTTAAATAGTTTTAAATACCACAGGGGCCAAATAAAACATGTCTACAGGCTGAACTTGGCTCACAGACCCCTGCCCTGGCTTTCTAAGTTTCCTTCCAACTTCTCAAATGGCTCCAGTCTATGAAATTTCTTTTTAAAAGTTGACACAAATTCTGGGTAAACATTCTAAAACCCTGAGTAGCATAGAAACCTTTTTTTTTAAGATCTAAAGAAAATAGTGTTTCAAGTAAAAAAAAAATAATATTCTCTATATATTGAGTTCTGGCCAATATACTAGGTATTTTGATAAAGTTGTTTATTATTTAATCAGGCATAAATCAAGGAGAGCCAGCAATATAAAAAGAGGGGACTATGCTAGCTGTGATGTCTTAAGGCCAAGATAGAGAAGAAATGAAGGGACTAATCTCTCTAAGTGAGGGTTTGGTGTAAATTTATGCCTAAGTAAAAAGAAAAATTCATCCAAATATTAACAACAGAGTCCTGATCTTGGTACTTGAGAAAATTTTAATTTTGGGATCTTATTTCCAGTTCATTAAAAAGAAAGGGGGAGAATAAAGCCAACATCTAAGAATTTTCCATACTTTTTAGAAAGAGAATTATAATTAAATACTCACTTACCCAAGGAGCATATTAAATACTCTATTAGTAGACATGTTTCTGGAACAACCAAAGTAAACAGTTTCACATTAACTTTTCTCAAATAGGATGGGGTGGGCTTTCAATTTTTATGATAATATTAAGTATATTAGTGAAGTCAATTGCTTCCACATTACAAAAACATACTAATGGGATAATTTTTTAAAATCTTTGTTGCTGAGAAGGCCATTGTAAAACTCTGAAATTCCTGAAAACAACAACTTAAAAAAACATAATAACAACCCTTGGTTTTAATTAATTAATTCATTAATTTTTATTTATTTATGAACTTTTGGTTTTAGAGATTGATCACAGTGATTTTTTTATATCCTATTTAAAATGTTACCACAACAATCTAAAAATAAAATTAAAAAAATAGCTTCATTGACAAGAGCATCAAAATGAATAAAATACTTAGGGATAAATTTAACAAAAGAGATGCAAAACTTGTACTCTGACAAGTACAAACATTGTGCAAAGAAATGAAAGAAGATCTAAATAAATGGGAAGATATCCATGTTCATGGAACAGACAATTTAATACCGTTAAGATGGCAATACTTCCCAAACTGATCCAAAATTCAGTACAATTCCTATTATAATTCTATCAGCCATTTCTGCAGAAATGGCAAAACCAATACTTAAATTCATATGAAATTGCAAGTAACCCTGAATAGCCAAAACAATTTTTAAAAAGAAAAATAAAGTTGGAAAACTCACACTTCCCAATATCAAAGCTTACCATAAAGCTACAGCAAGCAAAACAACGTGCTACTGGCATAAGGATAGACATATAGATCAATGGAACAGAATTGAGACTCGAGAGATGAATTCATATATCTATGATCAATTGGTTTTCAACATGGACGCCAAGTCCATTGAATAAGGAAAGAATAGTCTTTTTAACAAATGGTGCTTGGATAACTGAATATGCACACAAAAGAGGATGAAGTTCGACCCCCGCCTCCCACCACATAAAAAAATTAACTTAAAATGGGTCAAAAACCTACGTGTAAAAGCTAAAGTATAAAACTGTTAGAACAAAATACAGAAGTGAATCTTGGTGACCTTGGATTAGACAAAACTTTTGTAGATATAACACCAAAGGCACAAATGACAATAGAAAAAAATACATAAACTCGTTTTCATCCAACTAACAACTTCTGTACCTCAAAGGACACCATCAGGAAAGTTAAAATGAACAACAAAATGTGAGAAAATATTTGCAAATCAAATATCTGGGAACGTGTTTGTGAACAAAGAACACTTACAACTCAATGATAAAGGCAAATAACCCCATTTAAAAATGGGCAAAGGACTTGGATAGGCAGTTCTCCAAGGAAGGTATGCAAATAGCCAATGAGGACATGAAAAGATGCTCAGCAACACTCATCATTAGGGAAATGCAAATCAATACCACAATGAGATGCTGCCTCATACCCAGTAAGATGGCTACTATCAAAAAAAGAAACTGAAAATAACAAATGTTAGTGTGAATGGAAAGAAATTGGGAAGCTTGTTCAATATAGGTGGAAATGTCAAATGGTGCAGCAACTATTGGAAATAGTATGGTGGTTCCTCAAAGTATTAAAATAGAATTATGGTACATTAACCAGCAGTTCTACTTCTAAGAATACTTTATACCCCAAAGAATTGAAAGCAGAGTCTCATAGAGATATTTGTACACCCATGTCTGTAGGAGCATTATTTACGTTAGGCAAAAGGTTAAAGCAACCCAAGTGATGGATGAATGGATAAATAAAATATGGCATATACTTACAATGGAATACCATTCAGCCTTAAGAAGGAAAACAATGGCAACACAACATACTGCACACGGATGAACCTTGAGGACATTATGCTATGTGCAATAAGGCAGTTACAAAAAGACAAATACTGTAGATTCCACTGATATGAGGTACGTACCGTAGCCAAATTCAGAAAGATAAAAAGTAAAATGACCATTTTCAGAGATTGAGGAGAGGGGAGAATGAAGAGTTAACTGTTTAGTGGGTTTATTGTTTCAGTTTTGCAAGATGTAAAAGGTCCTAGAGATGGAAGGTGAAAATGATTGTACAGTGATGTGAATGTACTTAATGCCACTGGACTGTGCACTTAAAATGGTTACTATGGTAACTTTCATGTTATGTGTATTTTACCCTAATTAAAAATATTTTGAAATTGGTAAAGGAGTAGATATTTCTCCAGAGAAGATGTACAAATGGCCAATGAGCACATGAAAAACTGGTCAACATTATTGGCCACTAGGGAAATGCAAATCAAAACCACGATGAGCTATTACCTCACATCTGTTAGGATGACTGTGCTACAAAAGACAGAAAATAACAAATGTTGATGAGGATGTAGAGAAATAGGAACTTTTGTACATTCATGGTAGAATTGAAATAAACTTGGTCAGACTCTTTGGAAAATAGTTCGGCAGTTCCTGACAAAATTGAACATGGAGTCACCATATGTCCTAAGAATTCTGTGTGTGTGTGTGTCCCTCCAAAGAAATGAAAAGATATGTCCAGAAAAGTAATGTTCATAGGACCATTATTTATAATAGCTAAAAGTATAAACAACCAAAGGGAATCGATAAATATAATAAAATGTGGTATATTTATACACTGAAGATGTTATTTGACAATAAAAAGGAATGAAGTACTGATACGTGCTGCAACACGGATGAACCTTGAAACATCAGTGAAAGAAGCCAGTTACAAAAAATTCACATACTCATGGTTTTATTTATATAAAGTCTAAAATAGGCTGATCTATAGAGACAGAGGGCAGGTTAGTGGAGGGGTGTTGGTAGGAAATAAATATGGAGTGTCTACTAATGGCTGTAGAGTTTATTTTGGAATGATGAAAGTGTTTAAAATTGATAGTGGTGGTTTTGTGTGGTGGCTTATGCCTGTAATCCTAGCACTGTGGGAGGCCAAGGTGGGTAGATTGCCTGAGCTCACAGGTTTGAGACCACCCTGAGCCAGAGTGAGACCTCGTCTCTAAAAATAGCCAGGCTTTGGGGCAGTGCCTGTAGCCCCAGCTGCTGGGGAGGCTGAGGCAAGAGAATCACTTGAGCCTAAGAGTTTGAGGTTGCTGTGAGCTATGACACCACAGCACTCTTACCAAGGGCGACAAAGTGAAACTCTGTCTCCAAAAAATAAAAAATCATAATAATGAAATAAATAAATAAATAAATAAAATTGATAGTGGTGACAGTTGCATAACTCTATGAATATACTAAAAACCGCTGGCCTGTACATGTTTAAAATGGGAGAATTGTGTGTGATGTGAATTATATCTCAATAAAACTGGTAAGATATGATAATATTCTTCCATATTTACAAAAATTTGAAGATGTATGTATTTCATAAACATCAACAGAGTACCTATTATATGCCATGCACTATGCTGAGTGTTAATGAAACCCTCCAAAACGCAATTTTATATCACTATTGTCTCAGAATTTATAGTATAGTACAGGTCCATCAGTAGCTACAATACATGGAAGAAAGGGAAGATTGAGCATAAAGAAGCACCAAAAGTTATGATGAGGAGAAGATCAATTATTTTTTTTGCTTGTTTTATTTTTGTTTGTAGTACCTTTATTTGCAATAGCAAAACAGTGGAAATAAACCTAAGGTTTATAAACAGATGAATGGCTAAACAAAGAGTCATATATCCGTACAAGACAAGGCTGTTCAAAAATAAGAATGAACTACTCATATAAGCAACATTTATGAATCTCTTACTATGTAGCATGAATGAAATCAGAAGAAAAGTACTTTATGATCTCAATCATAAGATTCTAGAAAATGCAAACCAATTAACTATAAAGGAATGTAAATCAAAAGTTGATGAAAGAACCAGGGATGGATATAAGCATGCACTAACTAGAAAAAAATGCTGGTGAGATATGCTTATTACCTTGATTATGATAATGATTTCATTGCTTTGCGCTTATGTCAAAACTTATCAAATTGAACACTTTAAATATATACAAGGTTGAATTGAATTGATTGTATTTTAATTAAACTTTTCAAAATGGCTCATACAAATACTCTAAATCTCCCACTCTGCAGATAATCAAGTTTGGCCCCTCTGTGTTGACTCTACCATCTAATTCCCCCTGCCTAGGTAGGGGCAGCCTCACCTCAGTAGCAGGAAATACAGTGGAACAGTAAAGGCCACTTCCACCTGAGTTAAGAGGAATACAACTGAATCATGGCTTGGCGCCTGTGGCTCAAGTGGCTAAGGCGCCAGCCACATACAACTGAGCTGGCGGGTTCGAATCCAGCCTGGGCTCGCCAAACAACAATGACGGCTGCAACCAAAAAATAGCCAGGCATTGTGGCGGGCGCCTGTAGTCCCAGCTACTTGGGAGGCAGAGGCAGGAGAATCGCTTGAGCCCAGCATTTGGAGGTTGCTGCGAGCTGTGATGCCATAGCACTCTAACCAGGGCGACAGCTTGAGGCTCTGTATCAAAAACAAACAAACAAACAAAAAAAAAACTGAATCACAAAAGCCTCATCTCTGGACAACTGGATCTTCTTTTCTTCATCTGTCTTTTATTAACTGTGCAGCAATGGCTTTGAAGTAAACAGCCCAGAGATAGGGAACCATTATTGGTACAGAAACATTGGACTGATTAATAGGAAGTGGAGGATACTGCAGCAAACTGCCAAAGTGCAGTTCTAGTAATGTTCTACTAATGTTCCAGGAACTGTGATGATGCAGGATCATTGTATATAGAAATCTTCAGGCTTCTAGAACTGTATTTCTAGCATAGCTCAAGTCAGTGTCAGAGAAAATAATTTAAAGGCTTTAAGATCTATTCTTTTTTGTATATTTTTATTATTTTTTGAGACAGAGTCTCACTCTGTCACTCTGGGTAGACTGATGTGGCATTGTAACTCACAGCAACTTTGAATTCCTGGGGTCAAGTGATCCTCTTGCCTCAGCCTCCCAAGTAGCTAGGACTACAGGTGCCTGCCACAATGCCCAGCTATTTTTTTTTTTTATTTTTAGTAGAGGCAGAGTCTCACTCTTGCTCAGGCTAGTCTTGAATTCCTGAGCTCAGGCAATCCATCTGCCTCAGCCTCCCTGTGCTAGTATTATAGGCATGAGCCACCACTTAAGATCAATTCTTTTTTCTTTTTTTAGTTAAATCATAGCTGTGTACATTAAAGCAATCATGGGGAATAATGTGTTGGTCTTACATACCATTTGAAATTTTTTTTTTTTTGTGGTTTTTAGCTGGGGCTGGGTTTGAACCTGCCACCTCCGGCATATGGGGCTGGTGCCCTACTCCTTTGAGCCACAGGCGCCACCTCCATTTGAAATTCTTAATGGAGGAGGTGGTATTCAGAGTTGGTATAGTGCAATGAGAATGGAATTCACACTATATGTGGGGGTTAGGGCAGGATGGGGTTACAATTCATTGGAAGAACAATGGAAGTGAGAGGTGCCTACTGTGTTTAGAGAATGTTATGCACCCCAGTTGCCCTGGAAATAAGAGCTAAGGTTTAGTAACCCTCTAAGGCAGCTTCAGGTAGGTTAGGCCATGTTCTGGAGGACATTGAATGCCATGCCAAAGGCTTTCAAGCAGAGGAGTCATTTAGGAAGAGCTGTGTTTTAGATACAACCCTCACCTTCCACTCTATCTTCACTGCTATTCTCACCCTGAATCACACAGTGCCTACCACACATCTACTCAAATGAGACATCTAAGCCAATGAATTTCAGAGGCTCATGACTTGAAGACACCAGGCATAGAAAGGCTGAAATGATAGCACAACTGGGAATAAGAGAAGATCTTGAAATCCTCCAGACAATCAGCCACATAGGATACAAAAGAGAATTTGAACAGTATCAGCTTTTCAAGAACAACACTAGATACTATAAAGATAACTGATCAATACCAAATATGTGAGGGAAAATAGTCTTTCCCCAGCAACGATACTAATGAAGAGTGAGGTTAAAGACATTTTCAGAAATGAACAGAAACTTTCTCTCATGCATCTTTCTTAGAAACCACTGGTGGACATGCTCTATCAAAAGGAGGGGATAAAACAAGACTAGACAAGAAATGGGATTCAGCAAACTGGTTCCAACATAAGAAAGGAACATGGAGCAGGCCTACAGAGTAGCAGTTGAGATTGGGGCAGGAAGATGGTAGACTCTGAGGAATAAAAGGGGAACTTGAATATCTAATATTATGATATAGATATTATATATCTATAATAGCTTAGAATATCTAATATAATGGAGCGGTTACAAAGAATTGAAGCTATCAAATGGACTACAGCCTTCCTGAGAACAGAACAAACTTATCCCACATGGTGTTTTTTTAAGAATGCTTTTATTACCAAGGAAGAAACAGTGGCCAGCTGTTACCATTCAACTTCAAGAGCAGAGGCGAAGCTTTTACGGTGTCTCATCTTATCCTGGACATCAGTTGTTTTTGGCTGCCCGGCATCTATTCCATCTCATTGTAACAACTCCCTGATGTTTCTTGGGACACATCTTCTTTTTTTCAGTCCATGTGGTTTGAGCAGTCTGACCCACCCTTGGGCTTTGCGGATAGACATGTAATTTGGACCTCATCAATCAGCAAATCCATCTCCTTGACCAGGGTGAGTTGGTTCAGGAATAGTTATGTGATTCAATTTGGTCCAGTGATACTCAACCCTAAGAGTTAATAAACTGTGGAAGAAGAGAAGCCTTTATTGAGGTGCTTTAGCTTTGTAGAATAAGAAGCTCAAACAGGGCCTACCACATTGACTGAACCATTTAAAGAATGAAGCCAGTGCAGAGGAAAGCAGAGCCAAAATATAGAGAGACTCGAATCCTGATAACATTTGTGCCCCTGGATCCAACCATGACTGAAGCTACTATATCACCTGGACTTTTCAGTTATGTGAACCAATAACTACTCTTTTTTAGTTAAAAAAAAGATTTGAAGATAAATGGATGATAGATAAACAAAACAGAACTAAAGGTGATTAGAAATGCCTGGAAAAATAAAGAAAGAAAAATAATCATAGTATATTACTTGGCTCCACAATAATTGATATTAACATAGTTGTACATAGTAATAGTATAAACACTTGTTTTATTTTATTTATTTATTTATTTAAGACAGAGTCTCTCTACGTCACCCTTGGTAGAGTGCTGTGGTATCACAGCTCACAGCAACCTCAAACTCTTGGGCTTAAGTGATTCACTTGCTTCAGCCTCCCAAGTAGCTGGGACTACAGGCACCTGCCACAACACCCCGCTATTTTTGTTGTTGTTGTTGTTGTTGCACTTGTCATTGTTGTTTAGCTGGCCCGGGCTGGGTTTGAACCCATCACCTGGGTGTAAGGGCCAGCGCCCTACCAATTGAGCTACAGGTGCCACCCTCAACTTGTTTTATTTTAAAATAAAAGAAGGCTTCAAAAAGTTCATGGAAAAATAAAATTAAAAGATGAAAATGAAAAATCTCAACCTTATATCTCAACATAATCTCCATCAAGTTCAAGACACTTTTGTAAGCAATGATACCAGCTGTTTAGTCCATCCCTAAAGAACCAAGAGTCCTGGGAATTTAACCATATCAATGAAGTCTTTTTTACAGTGTTAACCAAAGAAAAATGGTTGCCTTTTAGAAATTTTAGAGATTTTTAAGATTAGGAAATAAAAAGAAGTCATAAGGAGCCAAATTGGGACTTCAAGGTGGATGCCTAATTGATTTCCTATTGAGACACTTGCAAAATTGCCCTTGTTCGTTGAGAGGAATAAGCAGGAGCAATGTCACAATGAAGAAGGACTCTCTGGTGAAGCTTTCCTGGGCATTTTTCTGCTAAATCTTTGGTTAACTTTCTGAAAACACTCTCATAATAAGCAGATATCATTCACTGGCCCTCTAGAAAGTCAGCAAGAAAATGCCTTGAGCATCCCAAAAACGGTTGCCAACTTTGCTCTTGACTGGTCCACTTTTGCTTTGACTGGACCACTTCTACCTCTTGGCAGCCACTGCTTTAATTGTGCTTTCTCTTCAAGATCTCGGTGGTAAAGCCATGTTTCATCTCTTGTTACAATTCTCTGAAGAAATGCTTTAGGATCTTGATCCCACTTGTTTAAAATTTCCATTGAAAGCTCTGCTCTCATCTGTAGCTGACATAGGTGCAATGGTTTTGGCACCCAACGAGTGGAAAGTTTGCTCAACTTTAATCTTTTAGTCAGAATTGTGTGAGCTGAACCAGTTGAGATGTCTAAGGTGTTGCCTATTGTTTCTGCTGTTAATTGTTGGTCTTCAATTAGGGCAGGAACAAGATTCATTTTTTCCTTGCAAATTGGTGAGAATGGTCTGCTGCTAAGGGCTTCATCTTCAACATTGTCTCATCCCTTCTTAAAATGATTTCTCCATCTGTAAACTGATGATTTCTTTGGGGCATTGTCCCTATAAACTTTTTGTGTAAAGCAGCAGTGATTTCCCCATTCTTCTATCCAAGCTTCACCATATAAATTTGATGTTTGCTCTTGCTTCAATATTAGCAGAATTGATATTACTCTCATAGGGGTTCTTTTCAAACTGATGTCTTATCCTTCTTAGTGCCTTAAACTAAGAACTGATCCTGTTCAGACATGTTATAACAAATTAGTATGAGTTTATTTTGGTACAAAAAAATTTGAAGTCTGTGTGTAGCTTTTTCATAATACACATTTTCCATGAACTTTTTTTTTCTTTCTGACAGAGTCTCACTATGGTGCCCTCAGTAGAGTGCTGTGGTGTCACAGCTCACAGCAACCTCAAACTCTTGGGCGTAAGCAATTCTCTTACCTCAGCCTCCCCCGCTGGGACTACAGGCACCCGCCACAACACCTGGCTATTTTTTTTATTGCAGTTCTCATTGTTGTTTAGCAGGCCCTGGCTGGGTTCAAACCCACCAGCCATGGTGCATGTGGCTGGAGCCCTAACCACTTAGCTACAGGTGCTGAGCCTCCATGAACTTTTTGAAGCCCCTTCATATAATTAAAATACAATACAGCTGGATAGTGTAAGATTGTTACATCTAGCACTTTTCTAGCATAAGAAATCAATAGATGAATAGATGCTGTCTAAAACTGATGAGTCTATAAATAGCAATAAAATCATACTGTAAAGGAATGTGGTCAGGGCGGCACATACACCGAGGCTGGCAGGTTCGAACTCGGCCTAGGACAGCTAAAACAACAATGACGAATGCAACAACAACAACAATAAGAAACAATAGCTGGGCGTTGGGGCGGGTGCCTGTAGTCCCAGCTACTTGGGAGGCTGAGGCGAGAGGATCACTTGAGCCAAAAAGTTTGAGGTTGCTGTGAGTTATGTTGTCATGGCACTCTGCCCAGGGTGACATAGTGAGACTCTGTCTCAAAAAAAAAAAAAAAAAAAGGAATGCGGTCATAATTACTAAATGAAACAGCTACAAATATTTAAGTGTCTGCTTTGGTGGAGTAGAACTAGGGTATAGTAAAGGGTGGGTAAGGAAACTGTGATTTTTTATTATGTGATTTTTGATTCTGAATTTTTTGTATTATATAAATATATTCTATTAATACATAAATTAGGCAATTACAAAAAGAAATCTAACTCTGGATGTATTGAAAAGGTATACCTGGAGAAGGTAGAAACACAGTTAGGATAGTTTCATAGTCCTGACAACAGATAAGAGTCTGACCTTAGGCTGGTCAGATGAACAAATATTTAACCAGATTGTATTAGTTCATTTTGAGTCACCACAAAGAAAATACCTGAGGCTGGGTAATTTGTAAAGAAAAGAGATTTATTTGGCTCACAGTTCTGCAGGCTGTACAGGAAGCGGTATACCACCGTCTGTTTCCAGTGAAGGCTTCAGGGAGCTTCCAATTGAGAAAAAAGGTGAAGGGGGAGCAGGTGTGTCCCATGGTGAGAGAGGGAGCAACAGATGGAGGAGGTGGTGTCAGCCTTCTTTATTTTTATTTTTTAAAAAGACTTTTCTTTTTTATTAGATCATAACTGGGCACAGAACAAGTGATCCCATTTCGTTGTGGGCAAGAGACTTGAACAGAAGCTTCTCTGCAGAAGACAGGCGCATGGTCTACAGACACATGAAAAAATGCTTATCATCTTTAATCATCAGAGAAATGCAAGTAGAAACCACTTTGAGATATCATCTAACTCCAGTAAGATTAGCCCACATCACAAAATCCCAGGTGTCAGGCTGCTTTAAAGAACGAGCTCTCACATGAATTAAGGGAGAACTCACTCATTACTGTGGGGAAGGTATTGAACCATTCATGAAGGAATCTGCTCCCATGACCCAGATACCTCTTAGCAGGCCCCACCTCCAACACTGGGGATCAAATTTCAACATGCAATTTGGAGGGGACAAGATTTCAAACTATATCACAGATTTATTCCATTCATATCCGTGAAGAACTTTCTTTGTGAGGAGTATTATTAGTATGTGATCTCCTTCAGGGTGGGGACCTTATCTTCTTGGCTCATTACTATGTCCTCAGCATCTAGCATAGTGCCTGGCACTTATAGAAGCTCAATAAATATTTGTTGAATGAATGAATGAACAAATCTTGACACATTTCTGAAGGCCAAATTGCATTCTCTCTGATTCCTAAGGAGATGCTTATTAATACAAGAAATGCTTCCTTAGATGGCAACAAAATAATGGGCAAACCACTCTTGTCTCTGCTTTTCTCAAACAAGAGAGAAAAGGGGGAGCCCCACATAATCTTATGGCAAGCAAGGTGATGTTCTCAGGAGCACAGATAATATCTGTAACACTGAAGTTCACATTCCCAGGTAAAGTATTAGAGGGAACAGTGGGGAAGGCTTGTTTTATTTGGACCTATGTGTTTAGTGCTTTCAAGATTCCATTGTCTTTATCTTTAGCAAATAGACCCTGATCAAAAGTGTAATTGAAAAACCATGATCTAAATATTTTTCGTACAAGGTGTTGTAACAGATTTTTGTACAAGATAACCACCAGCTTAGATTGAATCTGAGAAAGTGATATTCAAGAGGCTAAGTGCCTGAGAATATATCAAGTTATATAACTGTCTGTAAGCAGTGCCAAAGGAGTTTTGGATGTGTATATTAGAAAATAAGAAAGATGTTGGATACCTCCTAGCTGCAAAACAACTGAACCTATATTTAGACTGCAAGTCCACTTTCTGAATCTTCTCGGAACTCTGAAGATTGGACTTTCAAGCAGATGTTCTACTGGCAAAGGACATAAGCAAGGCTAGATAGATATTTTTAAATAAAATCTACCTTGTCATCACTTGCTAGGCAGATTACAGACAAAATGACCTTATTCATGGATAGTGGTTGCATTCCCTAGACTTTTAAGTTTAAGATCTCATTACTTTAGTATGGCACAATATTGTATCCATAAAATAAAAAAAAAAAATCTGTTAACTGAATGAAGACAAGTTACCAAGGCAAGAAGCCAGTTGCCGAGGAGAAAGACAAGAATCATCATGTTGGTGGGAGTGAGGTGCAAGGTGGAGATGTGACTTGGTTTCCCTACCTCCCTCCCCACTTGCACACATAAATTTCACGCAGACAAAACTCTCAGCAGCTGCTCCACCTCTGAAAATACTTCAAAATTTTGGACCCTCCTACTGTGCTCCAACTTGAACCAATTACCCCTGTTAATTCCTGTTAACCATTGGAATTTCCAAGCTAGTCCATGTATCCTGTGTTATGCGGTTTGGTTTCACTGCCACTTTTATAATATGATAAAGATTTTTTAAATTAAGACTTGGGAGAATGCTCAAAAATAAGAGGCCATTTGTATTTTCACAGAACATACAAGGCATAAAATATGTTTTTCAACATTGCAGCTGTTAAGTAACACAAATAGTTTTCCAGTCTTCTAAACATTTGCTTATGCGCTTCTGCATTCTTATGATACCATTCAAAAGTTGTGCTGATTAGATGCACATCAGGAATAGGAAAGACCATTTCTCGTTTATTCTTACTTCTTTGGAATCAGCAGTAGTTCTTTGGAATTGCCATCATAATTCTCGACTAAATAGTTAAGAGCAAGCTGTATTTACTCAGGAAGAGGTGATCATGGTGTCTTGTCCTAAACATGAAAGTGAAGATTCTGTCATTCATCAGTGCCAGTGCCTGATGTGGGGACTGGGTACATGGAAGTGGACCAGCAGACCTTGTCTGTGTCCTCATGGAGCTCACAATCTGGTAGGCAGGGCCAGACCATAACCAAGAGCTCAAAGAAAGAGCCTTTCAGGTTGCAATTAGAGCTACAGTGGAAATAAACAGGACAGAATGGGATGTTGAGTGTCACTGAGGAGTACTACTACGGATATTCAGCCTTCTTTATGTGACCAGGATATCTTTGCCCTGAGAAGGTTTCAGTCTAGTAAAGGAGGCAGACCAAAAACAACTAGACAAATAAACAATGAAGGTTACAATAAAAAAAAAGCAAACAGAAGTTCAAAGGGTGATCAGAGAAAGCCTCTCCCTGTGAGGAGGTGCCATGTCAGCTGAGGCCTCATGGATATATAAATGAACCAGCCAAGCCCAGAACTGGAGAAAGAACATTCCAAGCAGTGGGATCAAAAAATCTAAGACACACTGGCTCAGCACCCTTAGCACAGTCGTTACAGCGCCAGCCACATACACCAAGGCTGGCGTGTTCCAATCTGGACTGAGCCAGCTAAACAACAATGACAACTGCAACAAAAAAATAGCTGGGCATTGTGTCAGGCACCTATAGTCCAGCTACTTGGGAGGCTGAGACAAGAGAATTACTTAAGCCCAAGAGTTGGAGGTTGCTGTAAGCTGTGATGCCATGGCACTTTACCAAGGGTGACATAGTGAGACTCTGTCTCCAAAAATAAATAAATAAATACAAATAAAAAATAAAAAAATACCAGTTTTTTTTTTTTTAAATCTAAGACAAAGAAAAGCCAGACATTTCCAGGATGGAGGCCAATATGGCCTGTGGACCAAGAGGGAGAATGGAACAAAATGAAGTTGGAGAGACACATTAGGGTCAGCTTCTTTTGGGCCTTCCAGTCCCATGGTGAGGAATGGGAGTCTTTTTTTTTCTTATTATAATTTGCATTTCTTTTTTATTATTATTAAATCATAGCTGTGTACATTAATGCAATCATGGGGTACAATGTGCTGGTTTTATATACAATTTTAAATGTTTTCATCAAACTGGTTAACATAGCCTTCACGGCATTTTATTAGTTATTGTGTTAAGACATTTATATTCGGCTCAGCGCCTGTGGCTCAAGTGGCTAAGGCACCAGCCACATACACCTAAGGTGGCGGGTTTGAATCCAGCCCGGGCCTGCCAAACAACAATGATGGCTGCAACCAAAAAAAAAAAATAGCCAGGTGTTGTGGTGAGTGCCTGTGGTCCCAGCTACTTGGGAGGCTGAGGCAGGAGACTCGCTTGAGCCCAGGAGTTGGAGGTTGCTGTGAGCTGTGATGCCATGGCACTCTACCCAGGGGAATAGCTTGAGGCTCTGTCTCAAAAAAAAAAAGACATTTATATTCTACACCTAGTAAATTTCACATGTACTCTTGTAAGATGCACCCTAGATGTATGTCTTACTCCAAGTGCATTGAGAAAATGGAAAAGTTGGGCTGGGCACGGTGGCTCACGCTTGTAATCCCAGCACTTGGGAGGCTGAGGCGGGTGGATTGCCTGAGCTCACAGATTCGAGACCAGCCTGAGCCAGAGTGAAACTTCGTCTCTAAAAAATAGCCAGGTGTTGTGGTGGGCTCCTGTAGTCCCAGCTATTTGGGAGGCTGAGACAAGAGAATCATTTAAGCCCAGGATTTTGAGGCTGCTGTGAGCTATGATGCCATAGCACTCTACTGAGGGTCACAAAGTGAGACTCAGTATCAAAAAAAAAAAAAAGGAAAAGTTGCCTATAGTCTCCTATTCCTTAGTCTTCTGTTCCAGAGTGGCTCTTTGCCTTTGGGTAGATGGCTACAGGCTATCTATGAGAAATGGGAAATGCCTGAAAGCATAATAAATTAGCCTGGACTTTAAACATTTCAAAGATATTTAACTGGATATTTGAATATAGCAGTTACACGCAAGCCTATTCTTGGAGATTGTTATGGCCAAGTAACCTAGTAAGTCAGGTGAAGCCTGAGTCCATTCCCTTTTCTCTCTCCCTAAAATGGTTAACAGGAATGATGTTTTCAACACAGAGTAGTGTTTGTCACGTTCATACTACCTTCCCCCATTAATAAGTAACTAAGGTAGTGGTCTGATCGGTAACATATGACCTCCTTCCAAAGAGGATGTGAAGTGGGTCACATCAACATATAGGTAACATGGCCGGGCACCGTGGCCCACACCTATAATCCTAGCACTCTCAGAGACCGAGGCAGGCAGATGCCTCAGCTCAGGACTTTGAGACCAGCCTGAGCTAGAGTGAGACCCCATCTCCAAAAATAGCCGGGCGTTGTGGAGGGCGCCTATAATCCCAGCTACTTGGGAGGCTGAGGCAAGGAGATCGCTTGAGCCCAAGAGTATGAGCTTGCTGTGAGCTGTGACACTATGGCACTCTACTATACCAAGGGCAACAAAGTGAGACTCTGTCTCAAACAAAATGAAAACAAAAAAATATATAGGTGACATAATAAAATACAAAATAATCAATAGATAGAATTTGTGATGGAGGGAAAATATAGGTAGGAACATGAAACTTAAAGTAAAGTTAAAATAATATGCTGAAAGGCCACCAGTGGATCACAAACCTGGCTCTGGGCTTCCTTATGGACAAAGGGAAAGAAGGAAGCAAGGCAAAGTTCATATTGTCTGTGAGATAAGCCATAGTTTTGCTCAAGATAAATGCAGCTTTTCCTAACTTAGGAGCCTGAGAGAAATTTCTGTCTTGGGTTCTGTTAGGCTGGAGACATTGTGCTCAAGTAGACCTATTTCTTTTTTCAAAAGTAGCTTTATTAAGGTATATATTCACACACCATAAAATTCACCTGCTTTAAGTGTACAATTCCTTATGTCTTCTTAATGATTTCTACATGAGAACACTTAAGGAGGTTTTGTAATCAGAAGACAAAATTACTATCTTTCCTGCAGATAAAGTGACTTATGTGGGTAATCATGCTTTCCCCTAGCAAAAAGCTCTACAATTGTTAATATATTGCTAATCTTAAAGATTATCATATTACACGTATAGTTGTTCCATTTTATAACATGGAGAGCCTAAGGATCAGGCAAGTTGAGAAATTTAGCTGAAGCCAGACGTTTACCCATGGCTAGACTTCAAAACTGGAATGTTACGCAAGCCTTATTCTGATTCCAATTGCTTAATATGGGTTGGTTTTCCCTGTTTACAGATTGCTACTCTTGTAGTACATTCATCTCACTCAACTGAAGTCCAGAAATGTGAAAGGGGTCCAGGAATTCAAACACTCTTAAAACTTATTTCAGATTGCTAAACACAGATTAAGTGTAAGTAACACACTCCAATGCTATAAATGAAGAACTAAAATGTTTGCTTTTTTATTTTGGGGTAAACATCTAAAAAATTTGTTTTGAACCTTAAAAAAAAGTAGGTAGAACATTCCATCACGTTGGTGCAGAGATCAGTTTCTCAGAACTTTGCTGGTTGTTGGTTAATCATGTGTGGCCCCATAGGCATGTGTGGATAATAGCTCATAAGCAGAATGTGAAATATGCAGCTCTTACTGCAATTTTCCCAAAGTATGTTAACAGAAGGATAACATAAAATCCAAAAGATTTGTAAATTCATCCTCTTTGTTTATCTAGCATTTTCAGCTCCTTATAAAGTTTCCTATGGAACCAAGCAAAGATTTGACCATTCTGGAACCCATTGTGCTGGAGCAGGATATGTTTATGATTGCTCCAGAGTCCAGCCAGCACAGATTAAGAGCTAGAGAGGGACAAGGAGGCCAGAGGTGTTTGCTTGTGTCATCTAAGAATCTAGCACAATGCTGGGTTCATAGTAGGTGCTCAGTGATTGATTGGATTTTAACCTGAACACAATGGGATAGGGAAACAGAATTTTTATTTCCCTATTTTTTGTACATTAAAAAAAAATCTTTTTGTTGAGTGTAAATGTAGAGCTTGGTGAAGTTTAAGCACCTGACCACACCTGTGTTGTCAGTTACGCATTTGCAATGAAGGATTTTTTCTTGCAATGAAGGATTTTTAACAAAGGAATGAGGAAAAAGGGGTAAAACCTACCCTTGGCCCTGGAGGAGGATAGAGGCCTTCAGGGAAGACAGATGACAAACAAAACACTGAGGTTATACATTATAATTAATGTGGTGAGTTTGTGAGAAGTGTACACATGATACCTAGGGACATGGTGGAGTAAGTGGCTCACTTTACCTTGGTTGTTGGTGAAGTTTGCACAGAGGAGGGACCATTGGAGATAGGTTTTAAAGGATAAGAGGATGGAAGATAGAACTTGGCATGTGGAAAGAACAGCATGGGCAAATACAAGTTTGGGAGAACTCTCAGAAAGACAGTGTGGCAGGGACACTGGGGACATAGACATTCCTTTGTTGACCCCTCCACCTGATACTTTGTCCCTACTCCCTTCACAGCCCAAATGCTCCAAAGGATCGTGTGCTTACTTTGCCCCTTTCTCCACATCTCCCATCCACTCCTCAACCCACTCCAATCTCTTCCAGACTCTCCACTTGGCTGAAACTGCTCTTGATATTAGGTGGCAAATCCAAGGAACATTCTTCGGTCCTTATATTATTTAGCTTCTCAGCAATATCCAAAAGTCAGACATTCTCTCATTCTTAAGACAATCTCTTTTCTTTGTTTCTGTGACATCCCATACTCACAAGCTTCTCCTTCAGTGTCTTTTACTGAACCCCCTTCTTCCTCTACTCATGCAAAAAGTAAATAAAAGAATACATGAAGAATGCTTAGAATAGCTCATGGTAAATAATGAGCACTCAATAAACAGTATCTATTATTTTTTCTGGTCTCCTGGTAGCATCCTTTTTATTTTTCAAGTCCTAGCATCTGTTTATATTCTTATTTTATTACCCAGCCTCTAAATGTTGTTGCATATCAGGACTCATAATTATGAACACAAATTTCTATCTCTGGCCTTTACTGATCCAATGCATCATTTTTTTACACAGTAGCCAGAGTATCATTATTATTTTAAGACAGGATCTCACTCTCTTGTCCAGGCTACAGTACTGTGGTGTCATCATATCTCACTGCAATCTCAATCTCTGGGGCTCAAGCAACCTTCTTGCCTCAGCCTCCTAAGTAGCTAGGACTACAGATGTGTGTCACCATGCCTGCCTAATTTTTTTTTTATTTGTGTAGAGGTGAGGATCTTGCTATGTTGCTCAGGCTGGTATCAAAGTCCTGGCTTCAAGCAATCCTCCCACTTTGGCCTCCTAAAGTACTAGGATTACAAGCATGAGCCACAATACCCATCCCCAGAATATTCTTTTTCAGATTCATATATCATCATACTTAATAGTGAAATATTGGCACTTTTCCCTTAAGATTGATAACAGAGCAAAGATACCCACTCATCACTTTTATTCAGCATCATATTGGTGGTCTCAGCCAGTGAAATAAGGCAACAAAAAGAAATAAAAGGCATGCGAATTGTAAAATAAAGAAGTATAACTTTTTATTCAGACATCATAATTGTATATAGAAAAAAACTAAAAAATCTACAAAAGACTACCAAAGATAATAAGCAAATTAAGCAGGATTATGGGATACATGGCAGTATACAAAACTAATTGTGGGTGGTGCCTGTGGCTCAGTGAGTAGAGCGCCGGCCCCATATACCGAGGGTGGCAGGTTGAAACCTGGCCCCGGCCAAACTGCAGCAAAAAATAGCTGGGCGTTGTGGCGGGTGCCTATAGTCCCAGTTGCTTGGGAGGCTGAGGCAGGAGAATCGCCTAAGCCCAAGAGCTGGAGGTTGCTGTGAGGTGTGATGCCATAGCACTCTACCAAGGGCAAGAAAGTAAGACTCTCTAAAACAAAACAAAACAAAACACAAAACTAATTGTATATTGGCTCTAAAAACGGGACAAGAAAATTTGAAACACATTACTATTTATGATAGCATCAAAAAACTTCCAACACTAAAAAAAATTAATAAAAGATGTTCAAGATCACTATCCTGAAAAATAAAAAATACTGCTAAAGGAAATTAAAGAAGACCTAAATAAATGGATAGATAGATCATATTGATGGACTGGAAGAATAAATGTTGTTAAGATGTCCAAATCTTCAGATTGATTTATGGATTTAGTGTAGTCCCATTTAGAACCCTAGTAAATTTCTTTTGTAGAAATTGAGAAGCTGATTCTAAAATTTATATGAAAACACAAAAAGACCTAGACTTTATTTTATTTTTTTGTAAATCACAAATTTAATAAACGTGATTAATGCAACAAAAAATTTACATTTTTATTAACTGCCTGATACATTCTCTAATGCTCTTTTACAAAATAAACTTGAAAAAAGAAAAAACTTTGGATGACTCACACTACCTGAATTCAACACTTACTGCAAAGCTACTGTGTGGTTCTGGCACAAAGATAGACAAATAGGTCAATGGAACATGATAGAGAGTGGAGAGATTGCCAATTAATTTTCAACAAAGCTACAAAGGCAATTTAATGGGAGAAAGGACAGTCTTTCCAACAAATGGAGCTGGTACCAGCTAGATAATCCTTATGGAAGAAAAGGAACCTTGACTTCCTGCCTCACTGCTTAATTAAAAATTAATTTCAGATACATCATATACCTAAATGCAAAAGCTAAAATTCTAAAGCTTCTAAAAGGATACATACGTGAAAATGTCCATGATCTGGGTATAGGGCCAGACAATGGTTTATTAGTTGAGACATATAAAGCACAGCCCATAAAAGAAGAAATTGAAAAAATGAAACTTAAAATTAAACATTTCTTTTTGTTAATGACAGCATTAAGAAAATGAATAATCATGTCACTGGGAAAAGATATTCATAGTACATACAACTGACAAAAGACAAAATACTTGAATAGACACTTTACAAAAGAAGATCTATAAAGAGCTAATGAACACATAAAAAGGGTCTCACATTATTAATTATCATGGAATGCAAACTAAAACTTCAATCAAATATCATCTTACATCCTCTAGAACAGGGATGCCCAACACTGTTTTTTTCCTCTGCCGCACATTTCAAGAATGAGAATTGTCTTTGGCCAGATATTTAATCTGTAAACACTCACAAAAGCTGATTAGCCAGAAAAAAAGGTTTATGCGTACTTTTCATGATATCTAAGACCACAGATAGGCAAAAAAGTCCTCACAAAATCAGCATGTGGCCACTGGGTCACAGATTGGACACCCATGCTCTAGAATGTCTAAAATCAAAAAAGGCTGACAACAAAATATTAGCAAGGATGTGGAGTAATGGAAAGCCTCACACATTGCTGATGGGAATATAAAATGACAAACTACTTCAGAAAACTACTTAGCAAAGCCTTATAAGGTTAAACATTTATGTACCTTATGATGCAATAATTCTACTCTCAGGTATTTATCCAAGATAAACGTAAGCATAGGTCTGAGAAAAAACTTGTATAAAAATCCTCCTAGCAGCCTTATTCTATAGTCAAAGACTAGGGATGGGTGATAAAAATATGCATACATCAACAGGAGAAAAGACAAATTGTGAGTAAAAGAAACTCATTATAGACACATGCAATAACATGGATCAATCTCAAAAACATTATGTTAAACAAAATAAGGCAGACATAAAAGTGTATAATGAGGCTGAGGGCCTGTAGCACAGTAGTTACAGCGCCGACCATAAGCACTGAGGGTGGTGGGTTCGAACCCGGCCTGGACCAGCCAAAACAACAATGACAGCTGCAACAAAAAAATAACCGGGCGTTGTGGCAGGCGCCTGTAGTTCCAGCTACTTGGGAGGCTGAGGTAAGAGAACTGTGTAAGCCCAAGAGTTTGAGGTTGCTGTGAGCTGTGATGCTACAGCACTCTACCAAGGGCAACATAGTGAGACTCTGTCTCAAAAAAACTCAAAAGTGTATAATGTATGATTCTATTTATATGAAGTTCAAGAAAAGACAAAACTGATCTTTAGGATAAAAATAATATCAGTGGGTAGGGGAAGGGGGTGATTGCTGGCAAACGGGCATGAAAAAAGGCTGGTTTCTGGAGTGATGGAAATATGTTACGGTTTGATTTAGGTGTTGGTTACACAGGGATATATAATTGTCTAAACTCACTGAACTGAACACTTAAGATGTATAAATTAAAACCAAATTAAGAATTTTTAAAAGATGAAGCCCCAAAGTCTGCAACAACTACTTAATTGACATTACTACTTGAATGATTAAGCAGACATCTCAAATAGAACTCAGATACCGAGTAGTGGTCTCAAACGTCTTTATCACCATGAAGAAAATAAAATAAGGTCACATAATAAAGAGTGACTAATTTAAATAGGGTAATTAATGAACTAAGGAAAGAACATCCCGGACAGACAGAAGGCAAATGCAAAGACTGAGACAGGAACGAACTTGGCGTGGGCCTGAAACACAGTGAGAGATGATATCAAAGGAGTAAAGCCAGGTCATATAGAGCCATATAGGCAGTGGGGAGGAGCTTTGATTTTGAGAAGCCACCAGAGGGGGTTAAACAAACACATAGCATGACTTGATTTGCATTAAAAAGGACTGCTCTTGGAGAACAGATTTGGGATGAGGAGGGTGGGGAAGAATGAAAGTGAAGTGGCCAATCAGAAGGTGTGTTGGTTATTCCCCATAACCTCTTTACCTCTTCTCCCATTACATTCTCTACCTTTCTCTTACCTGAAGGCTGACCTTTGTAGACAGCATCTCTAGGGCTCCTTTGCTGGCTGGTTTCTGTTTGAATTTAGTCAATAGAGGCACTGGCAGGAGATGAGAATTAGAAGATAGATCAGGGTACTCATTATCACTCCCACTATCCCGTTTCCTTCTTTTATTAAGTGGGTCCTGACTTTGGCTATGTTGCTGCAACTATAGCTCCTGTTGCTTATTCCTGGTGTTTCCCCACTTTCTGGTTGTTCTGTTAACCTTGTCCATGCTTTGGTTAATCGTCACATGGTTAAACTCTCTTTGATTAGTCGCTTTGGAATGCACCATCTGTTTCCTGCTGGTGCTCAGAATAGCACACATGGCTGTTGTAGGGAAAACGATGATGATGGCTTGGACTACAGTGGTAGTGTTGGAGGTGGTAAGAGGAAGACAGATTCAAGGCATATTTTGAAGGTAGGCTGGACATGGTGGCTTATGTTTATAATCTTAGTGCTTTAGGAGGCTGCAGTGGAAGGATCGATAGCTTGAGACCAGGAGTTTGATATCAGCCTGGATAACATAGACCCTATCTCTACAAAAAAATATTAAAAAATACTAGCAGGTATCATGACACATGCCTGTAGTCTCAGCAGCTACTTAGAAAGCTGAGGCAGAAGGATCTCTAGGGCCCAGGAGGTGTAGATTACAGTGACCTATCATTGTGCCACTGCACTCCAGTCTGGGTGACAGAGCAAGACCCTGTCTCTAAAAAGTAAAAATAAAAAAAAAAACACATATTTTGGAGATAGAAACCATAGGACATACTTATGGATTAGATGTGGAGGAAAGGGGAAAGAGAAATGGAGAGAAATCCCTAGGATATAGGCTTAAGAGAATGGTGGTGCTGTTCACTGAGATTGGAAGTCTGAGGGAGATGTAGATTTATTGGGATGGAGACCGGGGGGGGGGGGATCAAATATTTGTTGTCAGCCATGAGTTGTTGATTAGAAATCCAGATGAGGATGTCATGTAGGCATGTAGATGTAGGAAAATGAATCTCAGTAGAAATGTTTAGCTGGAGATAGAAATTTGAGAGCCCTCAAAATGTCCTAGTATTTAAAGCCATGGGGCAGGGTGGAAACACTTAAGGAAAATGTGTTGCGGGACCCCCATTGTGTGAGTCATGATAGGAGTCAGGGCCTGCCATCCACTGAGAAAACTGAAAAGGCCAGACACTCACTTTCCCTGACCTCTGGCAACCTGGGCAAGAGCGTGTGACCTAGGCTCAGCTACTCTAGGACTTATGACCAAGACATTGAATATGGAGTCAGTGTTAACAAAGATGCAAGGGACAGTTTCTAGTTTGTTCTGATGGCAGCAGCCACAGCAGCCAGTAACTACTGGCAGTGATTATCAGCATGACATCCATGATCAGTGCTGGTGGTGCCAGCATCAGCATTCAGTATCTGGTGGGCATAGCAGGGTGACCTAACTAGTCTTTCTGTGGTGTCAGCTTGGTTTGAACTCTGACCCTTGAGCTTCCCCTCGGTCTCAGACTATTTTCCAAGCCTGGTTCACCAGCCTTCCCATCAATTCTGTTTGCAACCTGACTTCTGGTTAGTATTATTTTCTCCTTAGATTAACTAGGGTTGGTTTCTGTTGATTGCAACTAAGAACCCTGTTAGAACAATTCCTTGAACTTGGTAGGTATGCAATGAATATCTGCTAAACAAGGGGAGAAGGGCAAGATGACCAACTAGAGACATTGCTTGCTGGACCATCCCAGTGCAAAGGATAGATTTCAGATAAAGAATACAGAAGAAGAGACACAGATTAGGTGCAGATAATAAGAGAAGTGCTGGAGCCTTCTGGGGGAACTCATGGAAGAAAATTGTGAAGCAGAGAAGGAAGAAGACAAGAAAAAAGATAATAATGGGAATCAAACCCAGGGAAGCTTGGAGCCAAGTGAAAGGGTAAGGAGGCATTCCCCTACATCTCTTCCACAAGTCTTCAGAGTCCAGTGGGGTACTAAGTTTCTTGGAGGTTTTTCCACTCCCATGAGTCCAGGCACAGCAACAACACAGAATAGTGGGGAGATCGTGCGATCCCAGAGCTTGGTCTTTCCATGTGGGGTTCCCCTCCAAGGAAAGTGCCACATGAGTAAGGTGACCAGACATCCTGCTTTTGAACAATTTGCCCCCTGTCCCGCAGCGTTTTAAAAAAGTCCCGATTTTTGGAAAGAATGCACGACAAGGGTGGGACAATGGGAAGGTAATATATGGTTTTCAGCTGCTGAAAAGGTTAACGTAACTCCATTTGGGAATGAAGAGGTTAATGTAACTTCATTTGGAAATGAAAAGGCTAATGTAAACTCCCTACTCCCCCCTTGGGCAAGGTTGCCTAGGTGGACCGGCGCCCTACTCCTTTGAGCCACAGGCACCGCCCTATACATAATTTTTTTAATGTATTATATTAGTAAATTGTACTTAAGTTGAAATTAAAAATATATATATTACAATACTGTTTTTGCGTTCTATGAAAAATTTTGTTGCTCCATATAGACCAA
>NW_003852647.1:607600-644165 GCF_000181295.1 Otolemur garnettii | reverse complement strand
CCCCCGGTCAATGGTGTCCACTTTACCAATGTTAAAATCTGGTCACCTTACACGTGAGGCCAGAGAGCTAGCTCTCTTCTATTCAGATACTTTCTCCCTTGCCCATCCCCAGACCACTGCAACAGGGAGTGCACTTTGATGAGCTGAGAATTTGGGGAGTGGCCACTTCCTTCCAGCGGGTACAGGTTGCAGGCTGAGATTTTCAGAGAGTGGGCCCTATGCCTTTCCACTCAAGGGCCTGTAGTGGTCCCAGGGTACCCAAGTTGGGAGCTCCCTGCCTACCAGCATTTCATGGAGTTGCACACTGGCAAATCAGATAGGCAGGCTGGACCCCATGTCCCCCAGACTTAAGCAGGATGCTGGGAACACAGTGAAGGAGGTCTGGTAACTGGACTTGAGGGGAGAGGAGGCCCATGTGAACAAAAATGACAGGAGAAAACTGCGGAGCTCCAAGATGTGGCAAGCTGGGAGAATATCCATCTCCCCCACAGGAAAACTACCCTGTGGGATTGGGGTGGATACTCCTGAGAGGAAGAGCCTACCCCAAGGAACCATAACAACCAGGTGTAGCACATTCAGGCACTCAGGCTGACCTGGAGTTGTGGCCCCCTTCCCCATCCATTCTGTCCAGGAGAGAAGTTTGAGCCAAGACTTTGGCAAGCAACTGTCTCCCTCCAGCAGATGAGTTCTCCAGGCTGAGTTCTCCACAGAGAGTGGGGCCCATGCCTCTTCCCTAGAGGACTTATAGTGGACCCAGAGTGCCTAATTTGGGATGTCCCTGCATACCAACATTTCACAGAGACACACGCTAGTGGGTCACATGTGACGGCCATGAAGGTTGGAGGGAGGTTTGAGACCTGGACAGCTAGAGAGTGAATCTCAGATGGCCCTGTCTCCACAAGCAGCCTTTCTGGTTGGGTAGAGCCAGTTCATTCCCTCCCTGGTGGCTTTCCCCAGAAGCTGGGAGCAGACCTTTGAACCCTGTGGAAACAACTTCCTTACCAGCTGTTTTGGAACCTGAAGGCAAGCTCATCCAGTCCAGCTCTGCCCAGCCTCACTACCCTATCCACGTCCACTGTGGCATAGAACAAGAACTCATCTGAAGCTTCAGGGTGCCATCCACCACCTGGAGCATTTGAGTGCTTCACGTAAGAGGCTAGAACCTGTCATAGGTTTCAAAAACAACACTACTGCTTATTCCTTCCAGCAAGTGTCCACCTACTGACAGGTCAGTTTGCACAGCCCTTTACAGAGCATGTTAGAGGGTGAGATGGATTCTCATTCACAAGTGCCATCTACTATCTCAGAGATTAAACTAAGCCTGCCAATACAATCCACATGATTAAGAAGTCCACAGAGCTGGGGAAAGAGAAAGGATTTCAAAGACTCGATCCACTTTTATCAAAGCAAGACAGGGAATCTGCCCACACACATACCTCACCACTGATACAGTCTACAAATGACAAGCATCTGAGAAAACCACCACACTAATGATATCTATAACCAAGGTTTCTACCTAAAACCTAGATTACCATCAAAGCACCCATAAACAAAGCCAAAGTTTCTCTTACTCAACATATACTACAAATACATCTGTGTGAGTGAGGTGAGGGGGAAAGCTCCATCTAAACAAAGGAAAATCCCCAAATGAGAAGCAACAGCAGCTTCAGATGAAAGGGAATCAGTAAAACAACTCTGGAAGAATGAAAAATCAGAACAAAATTACACCCCAAAAAGGGAATACCAGTTCTCTAGCAATGGATACCAACCAAAATGAAAACATTGAAACGATAGATAAAAAATCCCAAATATGGATTCTAGGGAAACTCAATGAAATTCAACAGAAAATGGAAAACCAACTCAAAGATACAAACAACTGGAAAAATATATCATGCTCTGGATTGGTAGAATAACATTGTTAAAATGTCCATACTACTCAAAGTTATTTACAGAGTTAATGCAATCCCCATCAAAATACTAATGTCATATTTCACAGATCTAGAGAAAATAATTCTACACTTTGTTTGGAACCAGAAAATAGCCTGAATAGCCAAAGCAATCTTAAGCAAAAGGAACAAACCTAGAGGCATTACATTCCCAGACTTCAAACTATCCTACAAGGCTGTAGTAACCCAAACAGCATGGGATTTGTACAAAAATTTGAGATACAGACCAATGGCACAGAACAGATAATGCAGATATAAAACCATCCACATACATCCAACTGGTCTTTGACAAAGCTGACAAATATACAATGGAGAAAAGAATCCCTATTCAATAAATGGCTATGGGAAAATTGGATAGCCACATGCAGAAGAATGAAACAGGATCGGTATCTCTCACCGCTCACAAAAATTAATTCAAGATGGATAAATTACTTAGTTGTAAGGCATGAAATCATAAGAATTATAGAAGAAAATGTTGGGAAAATTCTTCTAGATATCAGCTAGGCAAAGAATTTATGAAGAAGACCCCAATGACATTCACAGCAATAAGAAAAATAAATTAATGGGAGTTTATTAAATTAAAAAGCTTCTGCTCAGCCAACAAAATAATCAGCAGATCAGAATAGACAACCTACAGAATGGGAGAAAATATTTGCAAGCTATATATCCAATAAAGGGATAACAACCAGGACTCAAGCAAATCAGCAAGAACAATCAATCTCATCAAAAAGTGGGCAAAGATCATGAACAGAAGCTTTTCAAAAGAATATAGACAAATGGCCAATAAACATATGAAAAAATACTCAACATCACTAATTGTCAGGGTAGTGCAAATCAAAAACACAATGAGATATCACCTTACCTTTGTTAGAATGGCTTTTATTTATTTTTATTTACTTTTTGCTGTTTTTGGCCGGGGCTGAGTTTGAACCTGCTACCTCCAGCATGTGAAGCCAGCACCCTACTCCTTTGAGCCACAGAGCCAGCACCCTACTCCTTTGAGCACTGTAGAATGGCTTTTATTAAAAAGTCCAAAAAGGATTAATGCCTGGTGTGGATGAAGAAAGAAAGGAATGGTTATGCATTGTTAATGGAACTGAACATTAGTACGACCTGTATGAGAACAGTTTAGAGATTTCTCACTTTTTTTTTGAAAGTTGGTTTATTTTATTTATTTATTTTTTTATTAAGACATTCATACATAGATCATAAATACATTTATGCCATTATAGGATTCAATGTGTCGATTATTTGTACAAATTGGAATGCTTACATCCTACTAAGCAACATAGCCTTCAGAGATTTCTCAATGAACTAAAAGTAGACTTACCATTTGATCCAGCAATCCCACTGCTGAATACAGACCCAAAGGAAAAGTATTCATTTTATCAAAGTCACCTGAACTTGGATATTTATTGCAGTAAAATTCATAATCGCAGAAAAGAGCTGGTCTGACATTTTTTTTTCAATCCCACTGTAAAATGTGTATCTCCGGGTAGGTTCCTGGTCAGTACCTGTGCATAAAAACTCTCTGTGATCAACCAACTCAATGGATAGAAAGCTGAATTTGTTGCTAGAGGACAAATGGTATTTGATATCAGGCAGATTTTTTGTTGTTGTTTTATAGTGAAACTTGAGGTAAAATCTAAAATAATGTTAAAATTTTAAAAGTGAACTTACTATAATCTTGGAAATGTATTTTTCAGGCTAACTGAAGAAATATGTTTAGGATAAACAATTTTTTTATTAATAAAAATTCATAATCACAAAGATGTGTAATCAATCCAAGTGCCCATCAATTCATGAATGGATTAACGAATGTGGTATGTGTATACTATGGAATACTACTTAGCCACGAAGAAGGATGACTTCATATCTTTTGCAACAATTTGGATGAAAATGGAGACCATTATCCCAAGTGAAGTATTGAAAGAATGGAATAAAAAGTACCACGTATACCAACTATTAAATTAGAACTAACTGATAACTAACACATGTGCATAGAGGGAAGCAAAACTTAACAGAAATCAAATGGGTGGAGAGAGAGGAGGGGATGGACAAATACCTACCTAAGGGGTACACTGAACACTAGCTGAGTGATGGGCACATTTATAACTGTGACTCAAGCATTATAAAATAATCCAAGTCACAAAAGTATTTGTACTTTGAAATGAAAAGACGTCTGCTCTAAATAAGCAGCTGACCTTTTCCCCCTAATTTGAAATTACTCAGCAAGAAAGTGACAGCTTTCCTTGTAGATTTTGAAGTGCAAAGAAACAAAAGGTCAGCAACTGCAGTAACTGTCATTCCACTCTAAGATAAATAAACATACTGACTCAAGGGTGAAGTCAGTTTCCTTCTGAAAATGGTATATGGGAATTATTGTTCATGGAGAGAGATTCTTATCTGGATCCTCTGGTATTTAATGATGCTCTACATTAACCCACCCACATTTTCCCATATTTCAAACAGCAGCAAGAGAAACCCATCAACTCCTGATTTTAAGCTATGTATTTCCACAGTGAAAGCAAGGATGTCTTTGTCCTCTGCAACTAAAATAAAGAGCTCATATTTCACTTTTCAAAACTTCTCAACATAACTAAATTTCCTCCTTTCTGCCAGTGCTTTTAAGTGAAAGTCAACTGTTGTTTTTGACGAGACCTAAAGAAATTACTGGACCAACTGGAGTCTCAATCTGCTTTGGTAAAAACAGTAAAATATGTGAAATCATCCTATTTTGTTTTATTTTACATTTTATTGATTTTGACCTGATTTTGACCATCTGCTGGAGCTCCTGAAAAGAAACCAACTTTCTGTCTACAGATAGCTCCAGATCCAAAGAGAAGGCCAGCTCCTCAGCTGTGGTGGGAACCCAACCCTGGAGAGTGTGAGGTCACCTGGACCTCTAGTTGACGGAAAAGTCAGCAGATGGAGAAATAAGGTAATTTTAATAGGCTCAATATATCCAAAGCTAAATTCCTGTCAATTTTGTCATAACAAGTCTCACACATATCACTTCATCTTCATTTTTGTTTTGGTCAATGATTCCCAAATGTTAATCTGGACACCAGTCCCCTGGGGATCTGGTTACAATGTAGATTCTGACTCACCCGTGTAGTGGGGCCTGTATTCTGCCTGTTTAACCATCTCCCAGGTGATGGGCTTTGAGTAGCCACCATAAGAGCTATTACCTGGGTATTTATATCAGCTTTCCAACTGGTCTTCTTGCCCGCTGGCTTGATCTTATTTTCCTCACAGAGAGGATAGAAATGATTGATCTAGAAGCTAATCCTGAATGTGTAATATTCCCTTCAGCCCTCTCCACTTAGAATCCCCCTTGGCTCCCAATTTTATTGGAATACAGTCATGACCCCTTACTGTGGCTGTAAAGGTCTCTATGCCAAGGATTATCCAAAAGCCGCTCTGCTATTGCACCTGCACTCCAGCCCTCCCAGATCTCTCCTGGGTCTGTGTCCTTGCAAGTCTTGGTTAGACTTTCCATTGGCCTACTGCCCTCTGTTTGCCTGTGGACCTAGTCAGGCCTTCAGTAGTCTCTGCTGAGCTTTCTCTTTTCTTCCACAGCTCCTACTCCCTTCACAGAAGGGGGATCCCTTCTTTGTGTGTCCCTACTCCACCCTGAAAATAGCTCTACCACCAATTTTATCAAACTGAATTTCAATTGTTTATGTGGTTATTCCCTAGTACTAAGTTGTGAACTCCTTGAGAACATAGATTTCCTTCCTTCCTTTCTCCCTCTCTCCTTTTTCCTCACTTCCTCTTCACTCTTCCTTCCCTGTCTCCTTCCCTCTTTTTTCTTCCTTCCATCCCTCTTCTTCCTTTCTTCCCTCACTCCATTTCCATTTTTTTAATTCCTTCCTCCTTCCTTCCTTCTTCCCTCCACCCCTCTCTCCTCTTCCTCCCTCCATCTCTCCCCATCCTCCTTTCCCCATTCCTTCCTTCTGCCCTCTCTTCCTTTACTCTCTCCCTGCCTCCTTCCTTCACTCCCTCCCCCATCTTTCCTTCCTTCTTTATTTTCTTTTTTCCTTTCTATCACACCAAACTATCTAAAGTTTCTGAAGTCTCTGGGGTCTAGGACTTTGCATCACTGTTTTTTGTCCCTGGCATACCCTTTTCCCACTATCTAGGTCTGGAACCTTCTACTCATTCTACAGGATTCAGTTCAGATGTGATTTGCTACAAATCTTCATTAAGAATGGAAGAAAAAGTATCCAATGTACACAGCCCTATTATGAAATTAATTTATAGCTTTCATATGAAAGCTATAACCTAATAAGAGCCTAAGATTATGGGGAGGAAGAAGGAGAGGGGAGGGGGGAATGGGTGGAGGGAGGTGGATTTGAGGGATCACTTCTGTGGTTTATCTTACAAGGGTACAAGTGAATCTTTCTAACAGTAGAATATGAACGTTTTAACACAATAACTAAGAAAATGACATGAAGGCTATGTTAACCAGTTTGATGGAAATGTTTCAAATTGTATGTGAAAACACCACACTGTACCCCAGAATTGCATTAATGTACATAGTTATCATTCAATAAAAAAAATAACGGTTATTGCCCCTGCTCCATCCCCAGTCAGCTAAGGGTTCTCATAACACTCTGTACAAACCCATCTTGGCACTGCATTGTAATTAAATGTTTCCTTCCCAACTGAGCTACCCTGTGCACTTATTCATTCATTCACTTATTCAGGAACTATGTCTTGAACACTTACTGTTCTAGGCACCAGGGATGTGGCAATTCATCAGTTCATAAAAGAGATAAAATCTGTGCTCCTGCTCTCTGAAAGCTTACATTCTAATAGAGGGAAGACATGTAATACACAAATACATATGTCAAGTGGTGATAATGCCTTTAAATGAAGAAAACAAGTCAAAGCCATAGAGAGGGATGAGAGATGTGCTATTTAGGGTGTCAAGAAAAGGCCTCTTGAATAAGATAGTACATTTGAGCCAAGACATGAATGAAGTAAGGAAGCAAGCCTATACGGATATTTATGAGTGTTCTAGACAGAGATTTATGAGTGTTCTAGACAGAGAGGACAGCGAGAAGCAAGTGTGAAGACCACAGATTTCATGAGGACCACCATGAAAGCCAGGATGGCTAGAACAATGTGAGCCAGAGGGACAGTGGTGGAGGCATCATTGAGCCTTGGAAGAGGACCACTTTCAAGCAAAGATCATAGTCTTGGAAGTCAGGAGGCTTCTCTTATGTTCAACACCCACAGCATAATAGATTTTCGTGGATATCAAGAGCTGTCACTTATTGTACCCCTTCCACAGTCTCATTATCTCTACTGCTAACAATAACTCTGTAAGGGAGGTACTTCTAACCTGATTGCACACATGAAGCAACTGAGGCTAAATGACTTGCCAAGGGTCACTCAGCTAGTAGGCAGTACATAAATCCTGGGACCTAGATCTGTCTGACTGCAAAGACTGTGTCATTTCAATATTCTATAGTGTTTCTGTGCTATATTTTATTATGTATACCTGTAGTTACAAAACAGTATTGAATAATGCCAAAGCCTCTTGTGGAAGGATAAAATGAGACATTCTTTAACATAGCTTGAATGGTTAAAAAAGAGTCATGTATACAATTTAAAAAGTTACAAATATAAGAAATACCAAGAGCTTAATGCTACTGTGTTCTAATCAGGATGTGAACTGTAAGCATACATTCTGAATGAGAAGTGACAGCTGGTGTATTAGTTTCCTGTGGCTGCTGTACCGATGACCACAAATTGGGTGACTTGAAGCAACAGAAATTTATTCTCTCACAGTTCTGAAGGCCAGAAGTCCAAAATCAAGGTGTCAATAGTGATGAAGCCTCTAGGGGAACATCCTCTCTTAGTTCCTGCAGTTTCTGGTGACTTCAGGTTCCTCGGCCTGTGGCTGCAAAACTACAGTCTCTGCCTCTATCTTTGCGTGGCTTTCTTCTCTTCTCCTTGTGCCTGTCTCATCTTCTCATCTATCTTTTACAAGGATGCTTGTCATTAGATTCAGGGTCCATCCAGATAATTCAGAATGATTTCATCTTGAGATCCTTAACTTAATTATATTTGTCAAGGTCCTTTTTTCTAAATAAGATCTCCAACTTTTGGAGGTTTGGAGGTAGACATATATTTTTGAGGAGGGCCACCACTCAACTAACTACATTTGTTGACATAACATTTAGAGATTCATGGTCTTTCCATGACCATCTGAACCACATTTGTGTCTTAACTCTTCTGCTGAATCCTAGTCTTTCTCAAATGCCTCAGATTCTAGGTACCAATTTATCAGAATGGAAGTTGCACCCCATCAGAATGGTACCCACTATAATCAACAGACACTTCCATATTGGTGCCTATTAGCAGAATATCAGTAGTAACTTACTACTAATCCTTCACATTTGGGAAGAATTTTGGTTTTCAGAGTATTTTCATATTATTTGTGATGGTTAATTTTATGTGCACATGACTAGGACACAGGGTGTTCAGATTAAACATTATTTCTGTGTGTGTCTGTGAGGGTGTTTCTGGATAAGATTAGCATGAATCCATGGACTGAGTGAACCAGAATGTTCTCATAGTGTGGGTGAGCGTAGAGAAGGCCTGAATAAAGCAAAATGCAGGGGAAGGAAGAATTTTCCCCTTCAAGTGGGGACATTAGTCTTCTGCCCTCAGACTGAGATTTACACCACTGGTTCCTCTATTCCTCAGGTCTTTGAACTCTGACTGAACTACAACACCAGATTTCTTGGTCTCCAGATCACAGATGGCAGATTATGGGACTTCTCAGCCTGAGTAATAGCATGAGCCAAATTCTATGATAAATCTCTCTATAAATATGTATATAAATATACAAAGAACCTCTATAGTTAACCACCTCCCTGCAGTGACCACCTCCTTAAGTTGACCTAATTTTCATAGACTAGATATGCACCACATATATGTTTCATACAATAGGCCTAGTTCCTTATGTTGACCACCTCCATATGTTGACCAATGTGTTAGAGTCCCTTGGGTGGTCAACTTACAGAGGTTCTACTATGTTTTGTTTATACATAAAAATATATTTATATCTTATAAGTATACAATCATGCATAACTTAATGATGGGGATAATTCTGAGAACTACAACATTTGGCCATTTGGTCATTTCACGAATACATAAATTGTACTTAGACAAACCTAGATGGTACAGCCTACTACATACTTAGGCTATACAGTCTATTGCTCCTAGGCTACAAACCTGTACAGCATATTACTGTGCTGAGTACTGTAGGTAACTATAACACAATAGTAAATTTTTATGTACATAAGCATAGAAAGTTACAGTAAAATTATAGTATTATCATCTATGGGACTACCATTCTGTTTGCAATTCATCATTGACCGAGATGCCATTATGTGGCACATGACTATATATAAATATATAGATGGAAAGATACAGGTAGAGCTAAAAATAGATATAGATAAATATCTCATATTGGTTCTGTTTCTCGGGAAGACCCTAACTAATACGTTGTTTATATTATAGGTTAAGTATCCCTTACCCAAAATGCTTGGGACCAAAAGTGTTTTGGACTTTGCACTTTTTTTTTCAGATTTTAGATTTACAGATACTTCGGTTGACCATCTCCAATCTGAAAATTCAAAGTCCAAAATGCTCCAATGAGCATTTCCTTTGAGAATCATGTTGGCAATAAAAATAAATACTGAATGGATCTAAGACCTGAAACTATGGCACTACTACAAGAAAACTTTGGGGAAATGCTTCAGTACATTAGTCTGGGCAAGGGCTTGTTGAGTAAAAGCTCCAAAGCACAGGCAACCAAAACAAACTGGACAAATGAGATCACATCAAGCTAAAAAGCTCATACACAGCAAAGGAAACAATAAAGCAAAGAGACAACTCAAAAAATGGGAGAAAATATTTGCAAGCTGCCCATTTGACAAAGGTTTAATAACTGGGATATATAAGGGGTTCCAACAACTAATAGGAAAAAATCGGATAATCTGATTATAAAATGGGCAAAGGTCTGAATAAACATTTCTCAAAAGAAGACATACAAATGGCCAACAGGTATGTGGACAAATGCTCATCATCGTCAACAGCCATCAGAGAAATACAAATCAAAAATACAACTGGATATCTTCTCATCCCAGTTAAAATGATATTTATCGAAAAGACAGGCAATAATGAATGCTGGTGAGGATGTGGAGAAAGGGAAACCCTCATACACTTTTGGTGGGAATGTAAATTAATGAAACCAGTATGGAAAACATTATGGGAGTTCCTCAAAAGACTAAAAATAGAACTACCATATGACCCAGCAATCCCACTGCTCAGTATATACATCTAAAAGAAGGGAATTCAGTATATTGAAACAGTATCTTCATTCCCATGTTTACTGCAGCACTATTCACAATAGCCAACATTTGGAATCAACCTAAGTATTCATCAACAGATGAGTGAATAAAGAAATTGTGGTGTATGTATACAGTGAAATTATATATCACAAAAAATGAAATTTTGCCATTTGCAACAACATGTATGGAACTGGAGAACAGTATGTTAGGGAAATAAGCCCAGCACAGAAAGACAAATATCACATATTCTCACTCATATGTGGGAGCTAAATATTAAAAATAATTCATGTCATGTAGATAGGGTAGAATGATGGTTTCCAGAGCCTGGAAAGGATAACAGGGAGGAGGAGTAAGGGAGGGATAATTATGATAAATTAGGGTAAACTTTAAAATAATAAAAAGAGTAAGATTGGAATGTTCCTAACACAAAGAAATGATAATGCCTGAGGTGACAGATACCCCAACCACTCTGATTTGATTAACATATATGCCTATATCAAAACATCACATGTACCCCATAAAGATCTACAACCATTATGTACCCATAGTACTTAAAAATAGGAAAAATATAAATAAAAATTTAGGATTTTGGAGAATTTATGAATTTGGATTTTTGGATTTGGGTTTCTTAACTTATATTTGAAGAAAATAACAACTATGTGAGCACAGCAAAGCATGTCATGTAACAGACAAGCAAACAAAATCAGTGGAGTTAGCAGATGCAGACCTAGAACACAGGCCTTCTGATTTCTAGGCCAATACTCATTCCACTTTATCAAGTTAGATCTGGGAGGGTAGCTATAGTTTCCTTTGCAATGAGTATAATTAGAGCTGAACATCTTTCTAGTAGCAAGGGCAATGTTCAAAAACCAAAGTGACTTCAGGAATTGGCAGTGAGCTAAATGAGTGAGACCACCTCAGAGTAAAGCAGAGAGGGTGATAGCATCTGTGCTGATCTGGAGAGTAGATATCTTGCTTAAAGGTGTTTAAAATTAAAAAAAAATCTTATAACACTGAGCTAGCCAAACAAAACATGTCTACTGGCCTTATTCAGCCCACAGGACACATGTGTGCCCTCTGGTACTCTAACCATCTCAATGAAAAAAAATGAGACTTAGAGAAATCAAGTAATGCACCCAAGGTCAAATAGCTTGATACTGGCATTGCTGAGACTTTTAACACTGAGCTCTTCTGAGTCCCTTCCTAGTCCTTTTCCCATTCTTGTCCCTAGGCTGCTTTGCCCCTGCAGTGCCCTGATAGGTCTGCTGCCCCAGGATTGTGGCCCATAATCTCAGCTTTAACTATTCCTTTGGTCCCAGATTCCCTTGCTCCTTGTAATCCAAATTCCCCAATCCTTCTCCTGGTTCCTTTTGCCTTCCCTGCCTCCTCCCACTTCATGTTTGGCCTAGCCTGGGAAAGGAATTCCTATTATGTCATCAATGAGAGTTGATGGCTTAATATAAATTAGTATAGCCAGTTTGGTCAGTAAATTATGCCAAGTCAAAGATTAAATCCCTTTATTCCAAACTCATTAGGGAAGTCATTAGAGACCATCAAGGCTGAGAGTTTGAGATCTCTAGTTGTAGAGACCTGGTTGTGTGGCCTTGGGAAAGTTACTAATCCTGTCTGAGACTTACTTTCTGTCTCTGGAAATGACAATAATACTAGTTTCTTCCTCACAGCATTGGTATGAGGATTAGAGAGAATGTATGCAAAGTTCTTAGCACAGTGTCTGGCATGTGGTAATTAATCATAAATGATGGATTTTGAAAAAATCTTAGACAATGGAAAACAATCCCACTGCAGGCATTCCTTGGCAGTCTGGACTGCTTCTGTGCTCCAGGTCTGACTGGGGTTTAGAGGACAGAAGTGTGAGGAGAGAGAAAAAGAATACTCAGAGTCTGGCAAATATTTTCTCCAAATTCACAGGTTGCCTGTTCATTGTGTTAATCGTTTCCTCCACTGTGCAGAAGCTTTTTAGTTTGATATAATCCCATTGGTCTATTTTTGTTTTTGTTACCTGAGCTTTTGAAGTCAAATCCAAAAAATCATTGCCCAGACCCATAAAATAAAATTACTAAAATTACGTAAAATTGTATATATATATATATGTATATATATATATATGTATATAAACACACACACAGCCATGTGCCCCATAATGACATTTCAGTCATCCATGGACCTTATATAGGACAGTGATCCCATAGATTATAATAGAGCTGAAAAATTCATCACACAGAGACAGAGGGTAGAATGATAGTTTCCAGAAGGTGGGAAGGATAGCAGGAATAATGTAGGGATGGTTAAAGGGACCCAAATTCCTATCACCTAGTGATGTAACGTCCTATAACAGCACGTTCCTCACATGTTTATGCTGATGCTGGTGTAAAGAAGCCTACTGCATTTCTAGTCATATAAACGTATAGTATATACAATTATGTAGAGCATGAAGTAGGTAATTGTATATAGTTGATAATGATAACAAACAACTATTTTACAGGTTAGGTGTTTACTATACTCTTTATTATTTTAGAGTGTACTTCTACTTATTAAAAAAAGTTAACTATAAATCAGGCAGGTCCTTCAGGAGGTGTTTCAGAAGAAGGTATTGTTGTCACAGGAGATGACAGCTGCATGTCTGTTATTGTCCCTGAAGACAATCCAGCAGGACAAGACATGGAGGTGGAAGACAGTGATATTTGGTGATCCTGACTTATGGAGGCCAAGGCTAATATGTGCATTTGTATCTTAGTTTTTAACAAAAAATGTTTTAAAAGTAAAAAAAAAAATTAAATAGAAAAAAATATAGAATAAGGAGATAAACAAAGAAAATATTTTTTGTACATCTGTACAATGTGTTTTCAGCTGTGTTATTACAAAAGAGCCAAAAAGTTTTTAAAAAATCTTAAATGTTTATAGAGTAAAAAAGTTACAGTAAGCTAAGGTAAGTTTATTATTTAAGAAAAAAAAACATTTTTATAAATTTAGTGTAGCCAGAGTGTACAGTATTTATACAGCCCACAGTAGCCTATAGCAACATTCATACTTATATTCAACTCACTGATTTCACTCAGAGCAACTTCCAACCCTGCAAGCCTTTGCATGGCAAGTGCCCTCTATAGTTGTACCATTTTTCATCATTTATACCATCCTTTTACTATGTCTTTTCTATGTTTAGATATGTTTAGTTCACAAATACTTACCAGTGTGTAACAGTTGCCTACAGTGTTCAGTACAGGCTTGTATCCTAGAAGTGATAGGCCATATCATGGCCTAGGTGTGTAGTGGGTACACTATGCCATCTAGGTTTGTGTAAGTATAGTCTATGATGTTCACACAATGATAAAATTGCCCATCAATGCATTTCTCTGAGCATATTCCCTTCTTTAAGCGAAGCACAACTGTATACGTGTGTGTGTATATAAGTACTCTAGGTCAAACGGTATTCCTATACATTAATGTACATTACCAGCATCACTAGATAGATTATTTTTATGTAAACAACAGCTTTTTAATATATTTTAGCTATAAATGGGGGTCATTTGCTGGTGCTATTTTGTGGTGGACCAGGAACAAACTCATAGAAACATGACAGTCATGGAACAGACAAATTGGAGCTAACATGTATAATTGGGGGTGTCAACCAGGGAACTGAAAAGCCAGCCATACCCTAGGAATAAAGTACCAAAAGTCAACTGTTTGTGGACCTCCATCACATCTGCAAAACATTCCTTCACAGGAACACCTAGGTTAGTGTTTGATTGAATAACTGGGGACTATAGCTTAATCAAAGATACATAAAACTGAACATCACAAAGTGTGAATTGCCACAATCACTTTTTAAAATATTTGATAACAGTAGAACTGCCATAGTTGACCACTTCCCCACACTGACCACATCCTTAAATTTCCCTAATTTTCATAGACCAGACATGCACCACATGTACATATCAATACAGTAGTTCCTTATGTTGTCCACCTCCATATGTTGACCCTAGTTTGTTACAGTCCCTTGAGTGGTCAACTTACAGAGGTTGTACTGTATATACTAAAGCTAAACATACATCTACTCTGTGATCTAGTAAATATCCTTTCAGGTTTATACCTAATATAAATGCATATATCACCAAAAGTTGTGTTCATTGTAACATTATTTGTATCAGCCTGAAGTTGGAAGGAACTGAAATTTCCATCAAGAAGAATGGACAAATAAATTACATTCAATCCACTCAAAGAACTATTACTTAGCAATGAAAAAGAGTGAACTACTGCTATATACAATGGTATAAATGGATCTCACAGACATAAACATGAGCAAAAGAAGCCATTCACAAATGAGTACATCCCATATGATTCCATTCATAAAAAGTTAAAAAAAACAGGCAAAATCAATCTATGTCCCTGTTAGAAATCAGGACAGTTGGAGTTACTGACTAGAAAGGGCACAAGAGAGACTTCTGGGTTGCTTGTAATGCTCTGTTTCTTGATCTGCATGGTGACTACATGTGTTTGTATGTGTATCAAGCTGTACTCCCCAAAACTATTAACTTTACATAAGTTATACCTTAATTATTTTTTTAACAAATAATAAAAAGATCCAGATAGGCAGGAAGAATGAGTTGAAAACAACAAGATGATCTATACTGTCTAATGATTTTAAAGTAGAGCATGAGGAAGACTTGATTTGGCAGCATAAAGACTTAAAAGCTTTTGTTGACCACAAGGTCTGGGTGAGTCAGCCATGTGACATGGCAATTTTAAAAGTTCATGTAATCTTATCTGCTTTAGCAAATGCAAAGCCTGTTATATTTCATCTTCTCTGTCGAGCCTATTATTTTCAAATCTCTTTGAATCTCAGTTTTGTCATGTAGGACAGAAGGGAGAATAGAGAAAACTCCTAACTAGGAAGTAAAGTAAAGCCTTGGGTCTATCTTTCTAAGGAAGATAAGAATTTTTAATGATGAGCAAAAGTCCAGTGAGTTTTTTGTTTTTTTTTTAAATAACTGGACTTAGGTTTAGAAACCAGATAAAACATTCTCGAAAACTTGTTGAAAAATTTAAGAGGCTCTATTGGCCAAGAGTTAAGATGGCAATGAGAACATTAACCTTGACATATATGGAAAAGCTTGAGATGAAAAACCAAGAGGGAACATGGGAGGTTTTTTTTTCTTTTTACTTTGAATACTGTAAGGGCTGGCATATGGAAAAGGGAATATCTGTTCATGCCCAAAGACAGAGTCAAACCTACAAGTAGGTGTGATGGCCAAGCAACTTGAGTTCTATATTAAGAAGGAAACTCCTACTGGACACAGTGGCTCATGCCTATAATCCTGATGCTTTGGGGAGGCTGAGACAGGAGGATCAACTTGAGACAAGGAGTTTAAGACTAGCCTCAACAACATAGTAAGACCTCATTTCTACAAAAGACAAAAATAGGCTTGGCGCCTGTGGCTCAAGTGGCTAAGGCGCCAGCCACATAAATCTAAGGTGGTGGGTTCGAATCCAGCCCAGACCCGCCAAACAACAATGACAGCTGCAACCAAAAAATAGCTGGGCGTTGTGGCAGGTGCCTGTGGTCCCAGCTACTTGGGAGGCAGAGGCAGGAGACTCGCTTGAGCCCAGGAGTCGGAGGTTGCTGTGAGCTGTGATGCCATAGCACTCTACCCAGGGGGACAGCTTGAGGCTCTGTCTCAATCCATCAAAAAGGCAAAAATAAATTTAAAAAAGATGGAAACTTCTAATGCCCAAGGTCCTCCAACAGAAAAAGAGCTGGCCTTCCTGGAAAGAGTTTAGGCAGTTGCTGAATGGCCATAGACTAGACAGTACTCAGCATTCTTGCCAGATACTGCCTCTTTCCAGAAATAAAGAAACAGAGAATGACACCAATGAGAAGGAAGGTGGAATCTTAAAGATAATGAGAAAGGAAACATGCTAATACCTAGGTTCAATCATTATTCTTCATTTATTATACAAACTCTTAAAAATGCTAATTGGGGATGCTTAAACATTTATTAAGTAGCAATAAACCAGTAATAGATGGTAAGATTATTGCAACTTCCAGGAGGTGTCTTTGTAAAATGGAGCTGATACCAAACCCCAAGGTTATACTTTCAGAAGAAAGAGACCAGTTCCAAATGCTAACTAGATTCTCCTTTTCATTTGTGGAGGCACTCATTTGTTTGACCTCTGTCAAGCAGCACAGAGAAAGCCTATTACTTACCCTTTAAAAACATCCTCTTCAACCGCACTCCCCTTGCCCCTCAAAATTGAAGTCCAGCTATGTAGAAAACTCAGTGAATCTTTATGCTCATGCTAGAGTGTTTTTGCTTCAGCTGTATCTAATTTAGTAGAGATGACATCAAATATAAAGGATTATGGCAGCATGTGTGGGTCAGTTTGACCTTGTCCACTGTGCAATGCTTATTTTATTATACAGCTACAAAAATATTATCGCAAATATCTATGACTGTTAGGTACACAAAGTTATTAAAATACATTCTCTTACTAAAACAGCACAAAAATTACATGAATAAAGTTAGAAGCATATTTCATTTGCTTAAATAACAGTAAGGAAGTCATTGAAGCAAAGCTTCTGATGGGCTGGCAGGCAACAGAGAGATAATTTCAGTGATAATATATGATGAATTGCCTGTTTTGTACATAGTTTTCACTCCAGAAAAAATTCATCTACTGCTCCTGTCACATTGTTCTTTCCTTACTGATGCATATGTCATTTCCCTTATCTCTGGAGTCTGAGCAGGACCAAGTTGCTCCTTTGTGATTGTAGCTCCAAAGATGCAAAACCACTAAAGAAAAACCCATAAAGCATTCCCTGCTTTTAGATAACTTTGTTAATGGGGGGAAAAACTCAAACTCTACAAAATCATTTAAAGAGGTTTATTCTGATCTGAATGTGTGTGACCAATGGCCTGAGCACATGACCTCAAAAGGTCCTGAGGAAATATGTCCAAGGCAGCCAGGTTACAACTTGGTTTTATGCCTTAATGGAGATAGGAAATACATGTAAAGTCATAAATCAATGCATGGAAGGCATACATTGGTTTGGCTCAAAAAGGCAAGACATCTCACAGCAGAGGCTTATAGGCGCATTTAAAGATTCTTTGATTTGTAGTTGGTTAAAGAAATGAAGTTTTGTCTAGACTCTAGAGGCTTGGAATGTTTTAGTTCAGATAAGAAGGTCTGTTAATCAGAGACAAGTCACTGGACATCTGTTGAAACTCAAATGATCTACTAAATAAAAAGCTTTGTCTTATGCAGCTTTAGGTCCTATTAATGATTTAGTATCTTGTTTTTACAAAGATTAATTCCAAAAGGGAAGGGGCATACTGAAGTGTGTCTAACCTCCCTTCTTCTCATGGCCAGCAACTCAGCTTTAAGGTTTTTCTGGGGTCCCCTTGGCCCAAAGGAGGTCCATTCAGTTAGTTGTTGGGGGGGGAGGCATTAAGATTTTATTTAAGTTTGCAACTTCTAAAATGTAAATGTCATTGTTTGGGTCCTGAATACATATTTGCATTAAGAGTTTGGGGATACCCATATAATAATCATTTTTGAGGCAAGACACCTCAAGAAACGGCAAAGCAGCCGTACTGTGATGCCATGGAAGCTTGATTTGGGGTTCTAGCTTTTATCAGATGTTTGAGTTTGGGAAATTCACTCAACTCTTCAGTTTCCTCATTTGTAAAATATGGATAATAATCTACCTTCCTGGGGTTGTTAAGAAAACTAAGTGATAGGAAGTGTCCAACCACACAGTTTGTGTCTGGCATTGTTATTCGGTCATTTAAGAAATATTTATTGAGCACAAATTTGCAAAAAACTGTTCTAGGTGTTGGAAATACAGCAGTGAATAAAGTAACCAGAATCCTTTCACTAATATGCCTTATATCTACCAAGGGGAAATAAACAATAAAAACAAATAAGTAAAACATGTAGTTTGTGAGAAGGCAATAACTACCATAGAAAGCAATGTAGCAGGGGAGGAGAGTAGGGAGTGATGGGATTGGATGTGGGGTGGTAGATTTTGGGTGGAATGGTCACCTAAGATGGTGACATTTGCGCTAAGACCTGAAAGAAATGAAGACGTGAGCTAAGAGAGATGGGGGTATCTTGGGGAAGTCTGTGTTTCAGGTAGAGGGAGGAGCAACTCAAGAGCCCCAAAGTAGAAGCATGCTGGGAGGTGGTTCAGAACAGTAATGAGGCTAGTGTGGAGTAGTAAGAATGAATGAATGAACAAATGACAGGGAGAGTAGCAAGAAACAAGGCCAGAGAGGCAATGGGGGTAACCCCTCACCATACCTGGCATATAGCAAATGCTGTATATAGTATGAAATAGGGTTTATTATGATTCCATCATCATCATCTGATTGAAATAGTTCATCATTCTTAGCTGAATTGCAAATAAACCATAAAAGGGACAAGGGTGGTAGCAAGGAGATCACTGGAATAACAAGATGCGGAATGAGGGTGGCTTGGACAAGAGCAGTGGTCAGATTCTGGATATATTTTGAAATTAGAGCCAATAGGCTTTTGTGATTTAGTAGATGTGGGGCATCTACTAAAAGATTTTGGTGATAGACTGGATGGAACTGTCAGAGTCTGAGATGAAGACTATACAGGCGGAATAGGTACTAGGTGATCAGCAGCTCATTTCCATACATATTAAGTCTGAGATGTCTATTTAGACATCCATGCACACAGGATAAGTAGGCCATTGGATATCCAAATCTAGAATTCAGGGGAGAGGAGGTGGCAAGAAAAACAGGATTGTCCTGGAAGGAAACTCAAGAAACAAAAGTTTCAACAGGAGAGTGTCAAATGCTGCTGCCCTAAGTTGAGGACAGAGGCTATACCACTGCATTGAGCACCATGAAGATCAAGAGCCATTTAGGTGGCATGTTGGGGGTAAAAGCCTGACTGGAGTGAGGTGAGAAAAACCTTACTGGTCATTGTTGGAGGATGTCAGAGAACCAACTCATTACTTTGAAAACTGGTAAATAATGGGAAAGAATGGAGCATCTCGCTTGTCTTTTTATAGAAATGACACCACTTCTCTTTATAGAAGTATTCCAGCTAATGGCTCAGTGCCTGTGGCTCAAGTGGCTAAGGCGCCAGCCACATACACCTAAGGTGGTGGGTTCGAATCCAGCCAGGGCCCGCCAAACAACAGTGATGGCTGCAACCAAAAAAAAATAGCCGGGTATTGTGGCGGGCACCTATGGTCCCAGCTACTTGGGAGGCAGAGGCAGGAGACTGGCTTGAGCCCAGGAGTTGGAGGTTGCTGTGAGCTGTGATGTCATTGCATTCTGCCCAGGGAAACAGCTTGAGGCTCTGTCTCAAAAAAAAAAAGAAGTATTCCAGCTAATGAATGAAGATGGGATTACAGAATTCTAATATTACCATGTTGCAACCCCCAGTGGAGCACCAACAACTGCTAACACCACATAACGAGACACTATCACAATTCTATGCCTCCTGATGGAAGGGCACAGCACCACCAACAAAGCGATCTCAAAGAAAAAATATATATATATCAGCCCCAATCTGATTAAGCTTCTAGATCCAACCAGCAATGTACAGGAAACTCGGGCAACAGAAGAGCTTGTTAAATGGCACCACAGGGACATAGTCAATAAACTCCATATTGTGGGGAGTTTAGTATTCTCTAGGTTAAATGACCAGTTTTTTTTTAACAAATGAATTTTAAGAGGAAAAAAAAAAGAGATGGGAGGAGAAATTCACAGGTTAAAAGAGACACATCACTTAATTGCAATGTATGGATCCTAATTTAAACAAACTTCAAGAAATATTATGACAGTACGGTGCTATTGTAAATTTGAACTGGAAATTAAGTCTATATTTTTCAGGTTTTCAAGTAACATAATTTACTGAATTATGTTAAAGTTAAAATTGTACAAGGCATGGGAGGGAAATGGGTGAGGGGACAGATGAAAATAATCTAGTGGGGGCAATGGGTGAGGGAACAGCTAAAAAAATGCTTGCCCTGACTGGATCATTTGTGAAGCTGGCAGATGAGTACCTGGGGGGTGATTATATAATACTATTCTTTCTATTTTCTACTTTATGGTCTACTGTTATATATGTTTGAAATTTGCCATAATACAAATTTCAAAGATATGATATACATACGAAAAAATAGTAACAGTTGTGATGGATACTAGAAGCATGAGCATTTATCATATTATTCTTTGTAGTTTTCTATATTTTTTACAATTTCTCATAACCCCCCAACAACTATACATTTTTAAGTGCAATAGAATAATCTTAATGTGTTGCCTTATACCTTTCTGTACCTATGGTGTTTAGAAATTTATGTTGGTACAACTGGAATTCTTATTGTAGATCTTAGGAAATCTTACATATTTAATGGAATTACATGTTTTAGAAATTTTCTTTCTTTTTTTTTTTAGACAGAGCCTCAAGCTATCCCCCTGGGTAGAGTACTCTGGCATCACAGCTCACAGCAACCTCCAACTCCTGGGCTCAAGTGAGTCTCCTGCCTCCGCCTCCCAAGGAGCTGGGACTACAGGCGCCCTCCACAATGCCCGGCTATTTTTTGGTTGCAGCCGTCATTGTTGTTTGGCGGGCCTGGGCTGGATTCGAACCCACCACCTTAGATTTATGTGGCTGGTGCCTTAACCACTTGAGCCACATGTGCCGAGCCTAGAAATTTTCAAGATTAGATTTTTTCCCTATATTTTTCTACTTCTCGCAGACACTAGGATGGATCCACTGTTTAAGAGAGAACTCATTTTATCTTAACTTTGTAAAATTCCTATTTCCACTGCCCTTTAGGACTATGCATTCCTTGTTAACTATCTTTCTGCATCTTTTTCATATATATATGATACATTACCGAGAGAGAAAGAGAATATGAGTGGGAGGAGGGAATTGGAGGCCAGGAGCACAGACTACTCTTTTAAAGGGATTTAATATGAAAGGAAAGAGAAATGGAACAGTCACTAGAGGTGGAAGTGGATCAAGAGACATGTTTGTTCACGGATGTGAATGATCTAGTAGAGCAGGAAAAATTAATGGTTAAAAGAAGAGGGGAGAACTGTTACAGCCGTGTTCTTGAGTAGGTGAGGGGGTAGGAATCTAGCAAGCAAAGAACTGAAGACTTGCCATCAGACAGGAGGGAAATTCCTCTTCCATTGTAACATATTTGATTGTGGAAGTTCTTTTTTTCACCTTCTGATTGGTTCTTTGCTCTCAACAAAATAGAAAAGGAAATCACCCAATGAGAGTGAAGATGGGGGGAGGTACGGGGGGCTTGAGGCAAGAGGAGCAGATGTGGCACAGTCTTCAAGAACTGCAGAGGGGATACCTAGGAAAATAGTTTGGTTGCCAGGCAGCTCTAAGGACCCACTTGTGGTTAGCAGTCATGAATTTAAAGCGAGACCAGTCATCAGTCATCATGATTTTGTATTTTCCTTCAGCCACATTTCAGCTGCAGGTGCAGAGCAGGAAAGGGTTAAATTTAAGCAGGTTTGGGGTTTCACCAAGGAAGTATGCAGATGTGAGAAGGGCAAGGAGTTGGAGTGATGACAGTGATGAACATGGAGCAGAAGCCTAGGAGGTTGGGGAGACAGGACATCAGCGGGTAAGAGACAGTGAAAACATGGGAGGATCAGCGGATTGGATGTCCCATGTAGTCAAAGGTAGTGCAGTCACTAGTGGGAATGAGCTGGACAAGTAGGAGATGGTAGCCTCCTATCTAGCCTTAAAGTGGGACATTGAGAGTTTGGGTAGAAAAACTGGTAGTGGCTAGGTCTAGGGTATGATTTAGAAGGGAGTGACTGAGGTGGGGTCAGGGCTGGACCAAGTCACCAGAGGAGAGAAAGGGCCAGGCATGGGAGGCCCCTCAGTCCTCCTCAGGGATACTGAAGTGATAGCCGCAGCAGATGTTGTCATTATTGCTATTGTGAGGAAGGAGACAAATGTAGCCCTCTCCTAGAGAGAGAGGACTTCTCTGACAATCCTGTCTCTCCCTCACCCCAGCACTGCTCATTCTATTACCCAGTTTCTTTTCTTTTCTTTCTTTTCTCATCTTTTCTTTTTCTTTCCTTCTTCCCTTCCCTTCCCTTCCTTTTATTTTCTGTCTTCTTTTTAGAGACAGAGCCTTGCTATGACTCCCTGGCTGGAGTGCAGTGGTGCAATCATAGCTTGCCGCAGGCTCCAAATATTGGGCTCAAGTGATCCCCCTGCTTTAACTCTTCTTAGGCCAAGACACTCCTCTGTATTTTCATCTACCCACTAAACATCTCTACAAACCCAACATGTCCAGAGAAGAGCTCTCTCTCTTGCTTCAATCCCCTCACCAAATCTCACACTCTATCTTTGTCATCTCTTTAAAAGGCTCAGATCAGACACCTAGGAGGCATCATGGACTCCTCGCTCACTTTCACTCACCTCCACATACAAGTCCCTTGTCAGGGTTTGTCCGTGTAACCTTCTCAATGTCTCAGGGATCTGTCCATTTATCTCTATCTCCAACCACCACCTTGGTCCAAGGCAACATTATCTCTCCCCAGGGGACTGAACTTGTCTCATGGCTGATCTTTCTGCCTCCACTCTTGCTCCCCTCTAATCCACTCTTCCCAAAGCAGCCAGAGCCATGGTCTTTTCAAAACAAATTGGATTAGCTCTCTCCCCTACTTAATACTGTTTAATGGCTTCTTGATCATATTGTCAGAATCTGAATGCCAAACCCACAGCATGCCTGTGTCTACCTCTCTGGTCTCATCTACCACAACCCCTCCACCTCTTCTTCACCTGGGCACTTCTTGGGCCCTCAGACATGCTCTTGCACTGTGAGCATTGACCCTTCACATTTATTGTCCCCTCTTCTTGGAGGGGGCAGCACATTTCTCCCACCCCATCCTCACCCTGCTGACCTGGCTAACTTCTCCTAACCTTAAATGCTACTTCCCCCAGGAGGCCTTCTCTGACCCTGGCACTCAGCCTTGAGAGCCCTTACTTTATATCTCCAGAGCTCTGTTTGCTCTTCCTGTCACAGCACTGATGTAACTGGGTTGGAACTGCCTGTGTCTCTGTCTTCCCATCCAGATTGTTAGCTCTGGAGAGCAAAGATCTCTTTCTTCTGTACCTCTCTTAATGTCAAGTGACTAGGTCGTATTAAGCTCATCCTTGTACCTGGAATACACCTCACCCTCACCTTTGAAAATCTGGCTATTCACCCTTCAGATCTCAGGTTAAAGGTCATCTTCTCATGGATGTTGTCCCTAAGCCAGCCACCCAGTCATTCTGTCACCTCCCCCACCTTCATTCTCTGTGTTGTACTGGCCTGCCCCTCTCCAATGTTTTCCTCCTTGTTTGTGTTTTCTAGTTTGTTCCTTTGTTGTCTGCGTTTCCCAGCAGGATGTGCACCCTGTGGGAACAGGATCCTTATCTGATTTTGCCTCACATTTTAACACAGCTTGGCACGTGATAGAATGGATGGTGGATAAATACGTGTTGCATAGTCTGCGTGAGTGAACTCATAAATGAGGAATAGATCAATCAACAAATCAACCAATCAACCAAAGACAGCCATCACAGGAAAGCAGCCGTCCTCAAGTGGAAGCAGGAAATTGAGTGAGGAGCCTGGGAAGCCTGAGCCTGGGAAGCCTCAGTCGGGTTCTAAGATGGCTCAGCAGGGCTTCCCTGGGGGCTGTGGCCTACATTCTCCCAGCATGAATCACCCCAGCACTCATTAAAGGAAGACACAGGGGAGGGTTCTTTTTAAACATTTCCAAATGAGGAAGACCCTTGGTATGGGAAAAAAAAGCAAATAGCCCCCATGGTGGGCTGATGGGAGAGATTGGTGGAGGGCAGTTTCTCAGAACTTTTGGTGAGTGCTAGAGATTGATTAATCAGTGGCAGATAAGGCCTGGGACACAGATATCACATGGCCACTCAGGAAAAATAGCTGACCATTTGCTAAGGATGAGACCCAGGGCAGGACTAAATTACCTGCATATCTAATGGCCACTTTTAAACTGTCTCTGCTTTTCTAGAGGACAGTGAATAGGACTATTGGCTAACAGTCCTTGCCCTCCATCACTACCCTGCCTCGAGCTGTCATCAACCCCCCCACCTTTCCCATGCCTCTTGTCCCCCACCCCTACACTACCAATGACAAGAACAGAGAGTCATCACTCTACCTCTAGAAGCTCTGCCCACATGGGAACGTGTCCAACCTACTAAATAGACTGCCTCACTACCTGAATACGAAGAAATGGCCCTAAATGGAACCCTTGCCAAAACAACTTCTCCCTCTCTCAGCATCAAAATTGAGAAAAGACTTCCAACAATTAGTTCTGAACTCACCCCCTTTATTGTTATAAAACTTCAAACTAAAGAGCTTTCTGGCAAAGAGTGCGTCCCTCACCCCTCCCTGTGGTGGGGAGCCATGCCAGTTTGGACCTCTCCCAAGGGCCAGTGATGCCAGACCATTTTTCTGAGCAAAGCACAAGTTCCTTCAGTTGCTGGCTGATTGATGGAGGTCCTGTGGGATTCGATCCTTAGAGGACTCACACCCAAAGGCCACTTGTAAGTATCATTGGAATAGACACTAAGTTTCAAAATATAAAAGCAAATGCCCCAGAGACCCTGTTGTTTTCTATTTCACATATTGTTGTAGACAAGTACATTATGTGCCCTCTGTTTCAAGAGACTGATCTCTATGTGGCACCAACAATAGAGGCATCATTCTTACCCTTGGAAGGGTCCAGTGGGGCCGGGTCACCGCATGTGCAAAGAACATACATGTTCATAAAGAAGCACAGGCAAACATGGCATGGCCAGTGTTCTCTCTCTGCAGCCCTCTGGTCTGAGGTTCTCAGCTTTCCTTTGGGTACCAAGACCCAAAGATCTGAAGCCAGCACATTAGGACCAGGTCCTCACCCAAGGCTAGAGATAGCAGCTCAAGTTTAAATTCTAGTGTTTGGAGCAAGAAGATCTCAGAATGAAAGAGCCTCCCAGCCCAAACTACTCCCTGATCGATTCAGATCTGGGGCATGCGAATCCAGGAGCACTGGGGAGGGATTTACACTTGTGGCTCCAGCCCTTCTCCTCCTTGCTTCTGAGTAATCCACTTCATTGTTCTCCATCACGCCAGCACATTTAGTCTAATGGGAAGTATAGACACAGATGTGCACTTCAGCAACTCCCCCAGGGTCCTGCGTTTGACACCCTAGCAGCACAGAAAACCATGAAGCAACTGTGAGTTCATAAAATATAGACATTTTGTGTGAGAGACAGTGGTTCTTGATGAAAAGGAAGGAAAGAAAAAGTGAGAAAGGACTAAAAAAAAAGTGCAACTTGCTCAACTGGTTATCTTTTTGCTTCAGGACTGACCACACCAATATTCCCATTGCATGATGAGTTTAAGGAAAATGAGAAAGCAGAAATACAGAGCAATAAGTAGGCATTTCGTGGATTTCCAAAACCACCACAGCAGTCTAGAGCACATAGCGGTTTGTGAGATGAGAGGAGCCAAAGGCTGACATGCCCACTGCCTCTGCTCTTTCCCAGCAATGCCAGGCCCACCCACAGCATGCCACATTCCAGTTCCAAGGGGACTCTTTCCCATCCAAACTTGATTGTCAGACTGGGACTAAGCAAAGAGTTTCCTTGTCCTTTAGCACATGCCATTTTTAGCCAAATGGGTACAATGCACCCAGCCACAGAAAAATCCACTGACACCAGGGGGCAAAAGATGGGAAAATACAGGACAGATGGTAAAGTCATTCAAAGTGTGAACACAGTCCCTAACCAGAGCCTGGTCTGGAGCCAGATGGTGAACATTTCATTCTGTGAGAAATAAAAATGGCCCAAATGCTGAAAACATGCATCAAAAAATCCCCAAACATGTTTCCAAAGGGTCACCTTGAGTCTCAGTTCCTTCAGTGAGGCCACCTGGCTTCTGAAGACATCGTATGTCGCAAACCTTTTAAGGAACTACCAGCAGAAACTGTGGCCAATTCCTTGAAATATCCTTACTGCTCATTTTTATTTAAATAGGGCAGCATCCATCGTGGTAAGTAGGCAGACGTCCCAACAGGGCTGCATTTCTCTGGGCCCAAAAAGAAGGTGAAGTGGATTTTCTCAGGTCTCCCAAAGGTTGGCTCTTGGACCTGTAACGTCCAGCACACCAGCAGCAGCTTCAGAGTGAGTGTGCATTCTCCTAAGGGAACTTCTTGGAAGGGCAGCACTCATTTAATAAATGCACATGTTCTGCTGTCATTTAATGAATATGAAAGCTCTTGATATGCTTGTTAAAAATCAATCCCTAGGCTCAGCGCCTGTAGCTTAGCGGCTAGGGCGCCAGCCACCTACACCAGAGTTGGTGGGTTTGAATCCAGTCTGGGCCTGCCAAACAACAACTACAACCAAAAAAAAAAAAAAAATAGCTGGGCATTGTGGTGAGCACCTGCAGTCCCAGCTACTTGGGAGGCTGAGGCAAGAGAATCACTAAAGCCCATTTGAGGCTGCTGTGAGCTGTGATGCCATGGCACTCTACCCAAGGTGACAGCTTGACACTCTGCCTCAAAATAAAAATAAAAAAAAAAGATCAATCTCTACTTTTTGTTGTATACCCCGTGTTTGGGCAGGAGGGAAAGGGAATGCGTAATGGTACTCCGTCGGGGATGTCATTATACTCGCACGCCCTTTTCCCTGGGTGGAGGATGAGGTTTTATGCCAGGTTCGGTAAACTGCTCCTGTGAGGGCTAAATAGAACAAATTCTCGGCTTTGCTGGCCTCATGGGCTCTGTCACTTGGCTCAACTGTGCCACCATAGTGCGAGAGCAGCAGTAGATACTATTCAAGTGAATGAGCATGGCTGTGTGCCATTAAAACTTTATTTGCAAAATCAGCTGGGACCAGATTTGCTCTGTGGGCCAGATTTGCTCCGTGGGCCCTAGTTTGCTGACCCCTGCTCTTGTGCAAAGCGGGCACTCGCTTTCAAACTTCTTGTCCAACATCTCCAAACAACTTGCTGAAAGGTAAAGGGGCAAGCAGAGGTCCCCAGGCTCCCATAATCACTTCTCTTCAACCACTCTCAGTTTAATCCCATGATGTCATCCTGAAATGCAGTGGGTCATTGACAGGGTCACATTACTCAGAGAAAAACAGGATGTTTGACACCTAAAATATTCAGTACAAGCTGAGAGCTCATCTCTGCAAAAATGCTTTTATATAATGGGAAGCAACAGGAGATGGGGAGAGGACAGCCACTCATGGAGAAGGCACACTCATGGGCCGGGTTCAGATGGTGGGCCCGCTGCCCTGGAGAGTACATTTCTGCTTGCAGCTGTCACTTCAGTGGACAGATGACTTCATTTCAGCTGCACCCTTCCCCCCCAAATAAAGGGTCAATAATCTCTCAGTTGGGAGAAATACCATATGCTACATGCTTTGGAAAGTTGTAAGAAAAGTATAAAATATTGGGGGTAATCCACTTCCAAAAGCATGAAATTTGTCTAGAAAAGGATCAGGAAGTTTCTTTGAAATACCATAGAAAATTGAGTCTAAGTCACCAGGATTAGGTAACAAGAGGGGCCTTATTGAGGGAAGTTAACAGGGAGAGCTCCTCTCTCACATTTCCATACCTTTAGTGCTGCTCAAATCTGCAACGTTCATTCCCTAAACTCACCCATCACCTGCCCCTCCTAGAATCTCAATGACCACCACTTTCTATCTTGCATTTCAGGTTCAGAAATACAGAAGGTCTTCTAATTCCCCCCCAAAGGTCCAGAAGCATGTGGCTTCATGTCTCTGGGTCTTTGATCATACAGGTTTTTTGTTCTTCAGGGTCCTTCTGGTCCTTCAAAATTCAGCCCCCTATGGCTGTTTCCTGTCCCTTGAAAATGTGTTCAGCAGCCCCCTTCTGTGCTACCTTGGAGTCTTGTCCATATTTCTTCTGTTGTACTTACCATACTGTTGAGTTATTTCTTTGCTTAAATCACTTAGTTTCTCCACTAGACCATGAGTTTCTTGCCATCTGCTTCATCCATCTCTAGGTTTCCAGAGGCTAGGCAGTGCTGTGTGCATGGGGAGAGCTCCAGGAACATTTGCAGAATTGGATGTTCAATAGTTGGGGCACCTGGCTTGCCGAGTCAAACCCCTTTGGACCAGAGCTATATATTCCAGAGCTAGCCTAGGCTAGGGCTCCAGTTTGAGGCCTCTAGAACAAAACCCTCCATAGCCCTGGTCAACTGAGTTACTATCACAGCTCTCTCCATAACTCTCTCAACTAAAGTCTTCTACACCAAGATTTCTAATCCAATTACTGAGAGCCCCCAGCCAGCTCCTTCTTACCCTTCTGGTCTTATCTTAAATGTCCCTTCTTCCAAGGGACGTTTTCTGACTCCCCAGCCTTGGCAGATCTAGCCATTACTGTCTTGGCCTAGCCGTGGACTTGGCATTTAGCAGGCATTCAACAAATGTCTGTTGAATGAATGAGTGAAGGTATGCTGAGAGGTCTGAGTAAGCTAATGCCTATGGAATGCCTTGCACAGACCCCTTGTCTATAGGCACACAGGAAGTGTTTTCTTTATTAACATCTTTTCAAACACACTAATCCCAGGAAGCAAGTAGGATAGTAAAGAGACGTATCCCCTACTCCAGAACTTAGAAAAGTGCTTCCTTCCACCTACAGACAAATGTAAAGGGAGATAAATGCCAAAAGGAAGGCAATTGTTATCTTTGACGTGCAAATAAGACATATACAGAAGTTGACAGCAATCATGGTCCCTTCAAGGGCAGCAGAGGCTAAGTTCCCCCACAGCTTGAGCAAACAGGAAGACAAGAAATGCTCACACATAACCTTAAAAGTGGATCCAGCCATGCTGCAGACTGAGACAAGCCTGGCTTTGGAGATTATGCCCATATAAGGCCCCACAGGCAGCTCCCAGTGGAGCCTGAGATAATTTGGCACCTCTCAGCAAAGACCAACAGAATTGCTTTCAGGGCTTTGTTCACAAATAACTCCAAGTCTGCTGTCTACATTTTCATCTAAACATTTGATGAAAAACCTAATACCACCCTAAACATCTCAGGCCTCAAAGATTCTGAAAGAAGTGCCGAAAATAATTCAAAGGCAACCATCATCCAAAATGCTCACTCAGAGCTTCCTGGAGGTCTCTCTAAATTGCTGAGGAAGATGTGGGAAAGGGCACAGGGATCTGGAGGACCACCTGAGCTCAGAGATGGGATGAAATATGCTTCTTCTTCTGCCAGTGTCCTACTAAGCCAGGGGTTGGCAAACTATCCCTCTAAAGGGTTACATAGTATTTCTACTTTGCCAGCCATGGTCAATCACAACTACTGAACTCAGCTATTGCAGTGGAGAAGTCTTAGGCAATAGTAAGAAGTAGAAGAAGCAAGAAGTGGAAGAATGGGCATGACTATGTTCCAATAAAACTTTATGGATGGTTACTGAAACATGAATTGCATATATTTCTCACATATCATGAAATATACTTTTGATTTTTTCAACCATTTAAAAATGTAAAAACCACCAGCCTGAGCAAGAGGAAGACCTCGTTTCTACTAAAAATAGAAAAACTGGCCAGGCATTGTGGCAGGTGCCTGTACTCCCAGCTACTCAGAAGGGTGAGGCAAGACAATTGCTTGAGTCCAGGAGTTTGAGGTTGCTGTGAGCTATGACACCAGGACACTCTACCCAGGGCAATAGAGTGAGACTCTGTCTCAAACCTCTCTATTGGATACAATGAACACTACCTAGGTGATGGGTGCACTAAAAGCCTCAACTTAGGTATTATAAAAGGTATCCACGTAGCAAAAACATTTATCTAGCTTTAACACTTTGAAATTGAAAAAAAAATTAAAAATGTGAAAACCATTTTTAGCTCCTAGGCAGCACAAAAGCAGGTAATGGGCCAGATTTGCCCTGTGGGCTATAGTTGGCTGACCCTTGCAGTGGGCAGGAATGCACAGTAACACGTGACAATGGGCAAAGAACCCAGCCTCAGGCACTTGGACTCACTTGGATTTTTCAAAGTTTCGTTCTGCCACTTTTTGGCTATGTGACCTTCAGCAAGTCAGTAAAATCTGTGAGGCTCAGTTTCCCCATCTGTCTGGACCTTTTAGAATGAGCATTCAAAGGGATAAGGCATACTGCAATCCCAGAAGTTTGGAAGAGGCAGGAGGATCAGTTGAGGCCAGGAATTTGAGAACAGCCTTCACAACATAACAAGACTCTGTATCTATAAAATAAAAATAAAATAAAATAAATTAGCTGGGCATCATGGTTCAAGCCTGTAACCCCAACTACTCAGGAGACTGAGGTGGGAGAATTGCTTACAACCAGGAGTTTGAGGTTATGATCACACCACTGCACTCTAGTCTGGGTGATAGTGAGACTCTGTCTCTAAAAAAAAAAAAAAAATAAAGAAAAAAAATATATATATATAAAAGAGGAGATAAGGTACGGAAAACACTCAGCATAGTTCTTGGCTCACGTTCTAAGCACTCAATAAATGTTAGCTACTGTTATCTGAGGTTCCTTCTGATTACAGCAGTCATTCTCACCTCTGATAACTCCCATGTCTACCACACTATCTGGGACAGAGTAGATGACATGAACTGTTGGTTGAATGAATGAATGAAAGAATTAATGAATAAAATCTCATTGAAATGTGGCAACTGACACTTCCACTCACCAGCTGCCCAAGCTGTCGAGTACTAGCCTCCCTTGTTTCTAAACTTTTACTTTTGGTCCAGTGTCTTAGTTAGGTCATCACTGGGGCAAGTGGTTGGGGCTGGACTTATTGCAATTTCAGATGTGAACATAGTAGGTGCTCAATAATTCCTTGATGAATGAATGAATGAACAGCTATTGTCCAAGCCAAGCAACAGATTCAAGTACTTGAAGTCCAAGGAAAGAGACACCCACCTCCACGCCCAGCCCTAGGGCTAACGATACTGGGGGAGCCTTCAGGATGAGCGGGCCCTCCCTGCAAGCCTGCCTGGGAGGTAGAAGGTAATTATCCAGCGCTACCCATTTTTGTTCACCCACTTTCTTCAGCTGGTCCCACAGAAGGAAGCTGGGCTGCTCACCACCTGCCTCTGTAGGAGACACAGCTCTTACACAAACAAACTGGGCTTCTTAGAGCCAAATTTCTATCCGCATATGCATCCTCCCCCGGTGCTCCAGCTGCTAAGGTATAAAGGGGGATAGCCAGTGGTGCAGCCCGTGCGCTTCGTGGGGGGAAGCCATTTATTTTTGTATAAACAGCATATGGTGCTCATCCACCCCGCACAAGGAAGCTGTAGGGATTCCTGCCTTGTGGGTAATTCGAAATTTCAAAGTTTCTCCAGGATGCTGGGTGGAAAAAGCTGCGGAAAACACAGAAGGGAAAATCATCTTGAGCTGGATGCAGCAGTCCCTAAACCATGAAGATCAGAGTCCCCAGCAGAGCTCTCCCTGGAGATAGAGGCCCCTGCAAGCCAGGCTGATGGGGTGTTGGTTTCCCACCAGAGAAATGACGCAGGAATCAATGAGCTACTGTGTTCTGCAACTGACTACCGGGAGGCCACTGCCTTGGGAGTTACTGGGCGGGGGGCTGTGGGTTCCTGCACACTGACAAGACCCTCTAAAGCTTCCAGCTCTCCTCCTGAGGAAGGCTTGACTTGGCTCCCACTGCAGATGCTGTCAACCACATCAGAGCTGTTTCACAAAGGCGCTCCGAGAGTGGAAAATGTTAGTGGGAACCAAGAAAGAGCCAAACACAAGCATGGCATCATTTCCCCACCCGCCCAGGAGCCACCTTCCCACGTCATGTACAAGCAGGAAGGGAAGTCAGAGTCCTCATAGCCCCCAGAGCAGGCCTCCAGCAGCTCCAAGAGGCCTCTGGAGTGTGAGTCTCAGAGTCTGTGTTGGGCCTTGGGCTCCATGGTCGGCTTTGAGTCGTCTCTGGCATCAGCCGTTTCCTATGATTAATAATAGTGATATAATCACAGCAGCTACTGCTGACAGGGCGTTCACTGAAGCCCGGCCCTGTGCGAAGTAGCTGTGTGACCTTGGACATTCACCAAACCTCTCTCAGCCTCAATTTCGTTCTTATCAGTGAGAGAGGGGATAAAAGAGTCTGGGTGAAGGAATAAAATCCTGCTTAGCTCAGGGGGCCACTGTGGAGATTCAGCGCGGCAATGTGAGGGAAGGGCTTAACCTGTGCCCAGCCCAGGTTGGGTGCCTCAACAGGTGGCAACTGCTACCATCATCATTACATGTGAGAAATAGCCCGTGATTCAGATCAAAGGAGAGCAGCCCTAGCTCTGTGTGCTTCTTTCTTCCCTCACCCACTCCCTTCTCACCTTACCTTGAGCCTTCAACACAGACTCCCTTGATTTTCTCCCACTCCCAGGAAGGCCAGGTAGGGTGAGAGTTTGCGTGGCCATTCAGACACATGCGTTAATCACTCACGGGCAACAACTCAGAGCAGACAGCTCCTTCCCTCCCCCTGCCAGATCCACTTTTGCCACTTCCATCTCCTTGACAACATAACTTTGGCCTGGCTCCACAGGGCAGTGTGTGAGGCACACCACAGCAATGTGAGAGGCAGTTAGTTGGCTATCATGCCAGGCTGTGTAGCTGTGAGTCAGAAATGCCAAGGTACTTGAAGGCCAAATTCGTCCTTCTCTGATACCACCAAAATAATGCTCAAAAAGGTATTTTTCTTCTTGTTCTGTGGGTAAAAATGAGTGGCAGTTATGGGTCCAGTGAAGGGAATGTTTGATCTTGGTTCGTTCATTCATTCGTTCCTTTGTTCATTCCTTACCTTCATTCTTGCTAAGTACCTGTATCTACTGGGCTGAGTCATATGCCAGGCACCGGGAAAAATGACATGAACAAGACAAAAGGGCATAGGCCTGTGGGGCTAGCTGTCTAGTGGAGTGGGGCGGACAAAGGAAATGAGCAATTCTAACATGGCGAGAAGAACTGTCTGTGGGACAGGAGCACAGGGTGCTATCAGTCCCCAGAGAACGATCTCTGAACTCAACCTAGGAACCTAGGAGTGTCTTTGTTTTAGTGTAAGAAAAAGTCAGCATCAAAAAAAAAAAAAAAAAAAAGAAAGAAAGAGAAAAAAAGAAAAAGAAAAGAAAAGAGAGATAGCCTTTGATTAAAACAAGTGGCATTCAGCAGCCTAGGAAACCAAATACAAGCAGCGCAGAGCATCCCAAGGCCCAAGGCCGCTCTGGAGGTTGTACCTCTGCCTCCCTGTGGAGAAACTCCCTCTTTCTTAAGGATTAACTCTTTCTTGATCGAATTCCTGACAGTGACCCTGTAGATGCCCAGAAAGTGAGAATCATTGCTCTAGTGACAAGGTAAATATTTGTGTCTCAGCCAGTGTTTTAACTATTAAACTCCTATCGTCTCCAAAACAACAACAAAAAAAATTTTCTCTTGGCCAGGCACAGTGGCTCATGCCTGTAATCCCAGCTGAGGTAGAAGCATTGCTTGAGCCTAGGCATTTGAGACCAGCCTGGGCCACATAGCAAGACTCCCTCTCTACAGAAAATTAAAAAAAAAAAAAATAGCCAGGCATGGTGGTACACATCTGTAATCCTAGCTACTTGGATGACTGAGGCAGGAGGATTGCCTGAACCCAGGAGTTCAAGGCTGCGATGAGCTATGACCATGCCACTGAACTCCAGCCTAGGTGGATAACAGAGCAAGACTCTAGGGCAGCGCCTATAGCTCAATAGTAGGGCGCTGGCCCCATATGCCAGAGGTGGTGGGTTCAAACCCAACCCCGGCCAAAAATAAATAAATAAATAACAATAAATAATAATAAAAAAACAGAGCAAGACTCTGCTCTGTTAAAAAAAAGTAAAATAATTATATAAATAAATAAGAAAAAAGAAAATGCTACTGATAGATTCAAAAATACAAAATCCTGCTGACTGTAGGATTCCAATTTTCTCAAGTTTATTTCTGTCTGTGTGAGAGTGTATACATATAGAGCCGAAAGCCTGGAATAAAATACACTAACATGTTAACAGTGGTTATCTCTGGGAAGTATGTTTATATCTTGTTTCTTAGTTAAATGTTTTAATTTTTCTACAACGAATGTGTATTATCTTTATTATCTAGAAAACAATGTTATCAATTTAAAAAGTGAAAGCGTATGTTCAAGGCTACATGTTGTATGATTCTGTTTATATGACATTCTGCAAAAGGCGAAATGACAGGGACAGGAAACAGGTCAGTGGTTGCCAGAAGCCTGAAGTGGGGAAAGAGGTTAACTACAACGGGGCACAGGGGAATTTTTTTTGAGAGATGGAAATGTTTCATATGGTGATTGCAGTGATAATTAAATGCCTGTATGTGTTTTTCGAAGCTCACAGAGCTATTCACTAAAACAGAAACATGTTATGGTATGTAAATCATACTTCAATAAACCAGAGTTTTTTAAAAAGTGAGTCTGGATTATTCTTCAGGTTCTATTATCTCTGGAGAGTCTGATGGACTTAGGAAGATAATGAAACCTTTGGAGTGTATGATTAAAAAAAAAACAATTAAAGAGTTGGGAGAAATTTTCATATTTCTGTCAAGTCTCTTAAAATTTAGCCCTAGGTGGCTGAAGCTTGAAACTTGAGTTGTTGTTTTTTTTCCTCTCTCCTTTTTTTTAAAGTCACTTGAGACCAGGATTTATGCGAAAGACATAGTTTTTCTTAGTATTTAATGAGGTGATTTTAGTGTGAATTCAAGTATATGATTTACAACTTGAGTGACATCTTTATGAAACATTTACATCTTTGACAACACTTAATAAAACTTTTTATTGGAAACACTGCCTGTATGGTTAGAACAGACTGTCAAAATAATCTGCCTTGGAGCAGACACATCACCAATTGATCATTTACTCTGCTGCTCTTGCCAGTATCATATCCAAATTCAACCTGGTAGGGAATAGAGAAAAACACAAGCCGATGACATCATTTTCTTTCTGAAGATTGGGGTTTCCATTTACTACAAGGGACACAACATAAAGCCTATCTACCTTAGAGTAAGAAACTACATGAACCAGAGGCTGACAATTCCTGTTCTGAATTCCATGGGGAAGACACTGTTGTTCGAATTCAGTCATGTCATTTAAATTCTTGAGACCTGTTTTGTGCTTGATTTAAAATAGAATTGGATCATTTTCCATAAGGACTGACACTAGATGCTGTGCATAATTGGGGTGCAATCTGAAGCTACCTTTTTATATCTTCCTGTTGTTAATAACAAGAGAAAGTTTCATAAGATATCAGTGTTAAGTGAAGGAGGTGGGCAACCACATCAATATAGAGAGAAGCAACATTCCACGTACTTTTGTCTTTAATTTACAGTGTAAGCTCCTCTGTTTCTTCTTAGGTGACTCCAAATGTGTGGTATAGAAACTACATGAACAGTTGCTCCTTGTTCGAAAAAAATCAGCTGAGAAATCTCAGAGAAATACCTAAAATATCTAATATCTAAGCTATTGATTCTGGTAAAGGTGTAATGAAAAGATGGTATGGAGTACTCACCAGAAAAAACAAAGTGGTTATTTTAGTCTATTATATTTACATACTAGGAATTGTGAGCTCTAAAAATATATACACAATTATATCTAAGTATAATTCTATCTCTGATACTAGACTGTGAACTCCTTGAAGGTAGCAAGCATTACTTATCCATCTCTGGAGTTCCAGTACCTAGGGTAGGTAGGAGCTCAGACAAAGCAAGGCAGGCGGGATTAGTAGAACCAGGTCATTGGTCTCCCATGAAAGGTAGACTTTGAATCCTGCTACTCACATACCTACCAATGGGTCAGAGAGAGTAGGGCCCCACTGGGTAGAGTGCAGTGTAGTGAGAGCAAAGTTGCTGGCTCCATCATTACACAGGCCAGCCAGCTTTGAACTACCTCGATAGGTGAAGGGTTTTTTGTGTGAGGTTCTGGGGTTAATACATATATTTTTTTTTCCTGAATAGCCATAAATTTATTAAACATGACATGATTTAACTTTTAAAAAGTGATAAGACTGTTGCCAAGATGGAATCATTCACAGTAAAAAGGTCCTTGAAATTCTTACTCTGTGGCAAAAAATGAGGGCAAATCGATCTGGGATTCTCCCTACATGTTTTTTCTTTTTATTTTTTATTTTTTATTTTTTATTGAATGGTAACTATGTACATTAATGCAC
>NW_003852647.1:593442-607565 GCF_000181295.1 Otolemur garnettii | reverse complement strand
TCAACACAGCCTTCATGTCATTTTCTCAGTTATTACTTTAAAATGTTCACATTCTACTCTTAGAGGTTAATACATATTTTTAAGTCAGCACATGATGACCTACGGTTTCTGGAGAAAGGAATAAAATCCTGGGGAGGAAGGAATGTAATCATGGTTTCACACAAAAGCAATTTTAGGAAAGACCTACCAGGACCAATGCCACCCCCTTGTTTTTAAATGACACCTCTCTGTGAATCATCTTTCTCTCAAGGTAGTTCTGAAATGACTTTTCCCAACTACTTTGGAAGCAATGAAGACTTCATTTGGGAAATATTGGCTGAGTGAGCTGGTGACTCACACCTCAGATGCATTAATAAACGTTAAGAAAACAAAAACCAGATGTTTCCTTCATCTTAATATAGGCTTCTACGCTTTCTTTTTCAGTTATATTGTCACTTGCTGATTTCCTTCTACTGAGGCAAAAACCAATTATTCAAAAGTTGTGGACCCGTTCCTGTTTGATGAACTCTCTCCCAACAGTTGCTATCTGGCTCCAACTTCCACACAGACTGTAGTCTGGCACAGACTGTCTCAGCAAGCTAGGGGCTCACAGTGTTTGAAAACGGCATGCCAGAGGCTGGGACACTAGACTGGATTTTCTAGAAAAGTTTTGCAGTAGCCTTTGGGGAAAAGCAAAAAAGGGAAACAGACTTTTTGCTTGCAGGTAAACCGCCACAGAACCAGAAAGGGGCTTGCCAAGTGGCTGTGGCTTCCTTTCCCCATCCAGTATTCATTCCTTGGCCCTTGACCCTCCTGGAAAATGCTAGAAAGCGCATTTTAGAGAACCCACAGCTTATATTTTAATTCTTCTGGCCAGACCAGTGGTGGATACACTGAAATCTAGAGTGACGCACTTTTAAAAGTTTCCTAATAACACCGCTCATCATTCCCTGAGAACTTCTGAGGCTTTCTCCTTTTTGTAAGGAGGGAAAATAATTTCTTTTTTCCTCCAGCTATTGTACGTTGCTTAAAGAAATTATTTTCCCTAGACACCACGCATAGCAAAAAGCTCCAGATGTTCTTATAATGGGAAAATGGATTATAAACCCTGGTGATTTTCAAACCTGTATCCTTTCTGAACCTTCTCGTTTGGGGCCCTTAGTCCCTGTCTCCTGCCCTCTTTTCCCAATTGGGTTCCATCTTCCCTTGCCTAAGTGATCCAGAGGCAAATTTAGATTTCTACTTTGACTGCTACTTCTCTCAACCTCTTGGTCCTATGAGACATCTTCTAAAATTATAGTTCCTACCATTCTGACCACCCTGGGAATCATTGTAAACTTCCCCCTCTCACTCATTCACTCATTCATTTCATTAGTCTCTGAGTAAGAGACTGTTAAGTCTACCAACTAGATGTCTCTTGTATCTGTTCCCCCTACTCTATCCCCACTGACAATTGTCTAGGCTAGACAGACACCACTCTCTCTCACCCGGGCAAGTCTTCTAACCATCGCCTCTGTGTTCACTTTCATCCCTGTCCAAATAATCCATCCTTCCCACAGCAGCCACAATGAGAGTGACCTTTCCCAAACCCCAATATGATCATCTCTCCCATGCACTGCCACTCCCTGGCAATGTAGTGGGTCTGGTGTCCTGGAAAAATTTCTTATACCAGAGAGTGATATGAAAGTGCTGGTTAAAGCTAATTCAGTGCCATAGAAATTGTAAGGCCTCCTCCAGCGTCCTGATTCTGCCCCAGGCTGGGGATTTCTCACCTGGACTTTTCTCCACCATGGCTCCTATTACATCACATAATGGTTGCCTGTATTCTTGCTATTCTCCCTCACTGGACTGTGAAATCTGGGTCTTGCTCCGTTCTGTATCCACAGCACCATGCACAGTGCCTGCTGGTACAAAGCAGACATTCAGAACTAAACAGTAACAGAGACAATACTCTCTCCCTCATAGGCACCATGTTAGTCGTCTTCTTCTTCTTCTTCTTTTAAGACAGAGTCTGACTCTGTTGCTCCAGGTTAGAGTGCCATGTTGTCATAGCTTATAGCAACCTCAAACTCCTGGGTTCAGTGATTCTCCTATCTGAGCCTCCCAAATAGCTAGGATTATAGGCACCCGCCATGATGCCTGGCTAACTTTTCTTTCTTTCTTTTTTTTTTTTGTAGAGATGGGGTCTCGCTCTTCTTCAGGCTGGTCTCAAACTCCTGAGCTCAGGCAATCCACCCACCTCAGCCTCCCAGAGTGCTAGGATAACAGGTGTGAGCCATCATGCCTGGCCAACAGCATGCTAACTTCCCAATGCTGTCATAACAAATTACCACTAACTTAGTGGCTTAAAACAATACTTATCATCTGATGTTTCTGGAGGTGGGAAAACTGACAAGGATTTCACTGGGCTAAAATCAAGGTGACAGCGGGGCTGTGTACTTTTTTGGCAGGCTCTAGGGGAGAATCCATTTTCTTGCCTATTTCTAGCTTCTAGAGGCCCCCTTCCTCTATCTTCAAAACCAGCAACATGGCATCTTGTTGACCATACTTCTACTGTCACATCTCTTTCTCTGACCAAGGCCTGGGGAGGTTCTCCAATTTTAAGGGCCTGTGTGATTAGATTGGGTCCACCTGCTTAGTCCAGGATAATATCCCCATATCAAGGTCATCTGATTAGCAATGTTAATTCCTCCTACATATTTAATTCTCTTTGCCATGTAACCTAACATACTTGTAGGTTCCAGGGATTATGGTGTGGACAGTGTAGTGGGACAATTATTCTGCCCACCAAAGGCAGTAACAGGTGAGAGACCTGAATTCCACACAGAAGCCCCATTCTAATGCTTTTCACACAATTGCAATTATCTTACCTACTTGACTGCCTTAGTTTTAGATTAAAATCACAATTTAGCCACCTCTGTGTCCCCATTGCCTGGCCCAGGGTTCAGCCCAGGTGAGGTGCTCAGTGTCTGCTGACTGGAAGTTAGTAAGTAAAATATTGGTCGGGTGGAATATTTAAATATCAACCTCTTTTTCCTCCTTAGATTGTTGAGTTTCAAGGAAGTGTTGAAAAACCAATTTTGTCACACAATCAGGGGGTCCGATTGCCATTATCTTGCTCTCTCACACTAAACCAGCTCTAAGATTGGAAAAACAGGCAATTTCCATTATCTGACAGAAATCTTCCAGATTGTTCAGATGAAAAAAACAGCTCACATGCTTTTTGCCTAGTCCACATGGGAACACAGCTGTATAAGAAATTCAAATGAACAACATCAACAACAAAATCATGCAATAAAGCCTCGTGACTCCCAGGGCAACCAGGAATTGAATATTTCTCAATCAACTTTTATAGGATTCATATTTAAACACACAGTGAACCACTACAATTCCAACAAATCTGGAGAAATTAAACCTTGTTTCCAAGAAGTGCTCACAGAGTTTTCAATACATTTTTCCATCACAGCAAGAGAAATAACTGGCACCACTAAGCTACGTCCTTTAGTGGGATCCATGCCCGTCAGACAGCACCGAGTAGAAAATGAGCCAAGCTGGTGTCCAACTGGGACATGGAGGACAGGACTCCCCAAGCTGCAATTGCAATACGGGGTCATGGTAAGGAGAAGGGTTCCTTCACTCAGCAGAATCAGCCAGAAGTTGTCAGGTCTTATGGAGTTCAGGCTCCAGCCATGACAGCTCAGCTAAGTCAGCTCTCAGAGTTCAGTCTTCACCATGGCAACCACTTGGGGCCCCTCCAACTTGCTGAACTGGAGATTCTGAAGGAAAGCAGCCCAGAGTAGCTTCATGGTCTGCAAAGAGTTTTCCATATTTTATTCAAATAGCACCTCATCAGGAAAACCTTACAGAATGCTCAACCTCCATTTCAAAGGCCTTTGGAATCCTAGTCAAAATGTCTCAATGTACATCACTTCATCTGATTCCCCTAACAGGCCTGGCAGCTACATGGGGCTGGAACCATAACCCACTACCTACCACAGTGCCTGGCACATAGTAATAGCTCAATAGATGTTTGCTGAATTAGTGAAATGTCATCATTTTTTTTTTTTTTTTTGAGATAGACTCTCACTCTGTCACCCTGGATAGAGTGCTGTGGTGTCATAGCTCACAGCAACCTCAAACTCCTGGGCTCAAGCAATTCTATTGCCTCAGCCTCCGAGTATCTGGGACTACAGGTGCCCCCTACAATGCCCAGCTTGTTTTTCTATTTTTGGTAGAGAGGGGGTCTTGCTCTTTCTTAGGCTGGTCTTGAATTCATGAGCTCAGACAATCCACCCACCTCAGGCTCCCAGAGTGCTAGAATTATAGGCATTAGCCACTGTGCCCAGCCTGTCATCATTTTTTAAAGGAAGAAACAGGCTCAGAGAAGTGGGTTCTGAAAAGTGACCAGTGACAGGCAGGGTTAAGCCTCTGGCCTCCTGACTGTTAGCCTATTGCTTCTCCCATCCTGCCACACTGGCCTTCAGGATCCAGTGAAATAAAGGTCAGCAGGGTGTCCCACTCCTTTTTTTTTTTTTTTGAGACAAAGCCTCAAGTTTCCCCCCTGGGTAGAGTGTCATGCCATCACAACTCACAGCAACCTCCAACTCCTGGGCTCAAGCGAATCTCTTGCCTCAGCCTCCCAAGTAGCTGGGACCACAGGCGCCCGCCACAATGCCTGGCTATTTTTTGGTTGCAGCCATCATTATTTGGCAGGCCCAGGCTGGATTTGAACCCACCACCTTAGGTGTATGTGGCTGGCGCCTTAGCCACTTGAGCCACAGGTGCTAAGTCCCACTCCTTTTTGACAAACGTTCATTGAACATCTACCATCACCCAGATCGTTTCACTGCTCTTCCCCTTTTCTCTGCCCGGTTGGCTTTTTTAGGTCTTGGTTTTATTGTTACGTCTTAAGCAAGGCATCCTCATGGCCATCATCCTCTATCACATTTCCTATTTGTCACTTATCCAACCTTTAATTAGTTTATGTGTGCATTTAATCTGTGATCTGCCTTCCCCAAATGGGATGCAAGCTCTGTGAGGATTGTGATGCACTGGGTGTGATGCAGCCACTGAAACAAAGCCAGTGACTCTCAGGAGTATTGATGAAAACGTCAAGAACAATGGACTTCTGGCACATGTCCTAAAGATAGAAAGGGAATTCGTTTATTTAGCCTGGGGACAGACTCAGGGAAGACATACTAGCTAGCTCCTCTTTTCAAATGTCTAAAATCAGCAACACAGAGGAGGGGAGTGAATCCCCTAAGAGATTCAGTGGGACAAAGGGAAGGGGGAAGAAGTGGTGGGGGACAGATTTCAAGATTCAGATTCAAGGTGCTCTTCATGACCCTTGTAATTACAGAACTGTTGGCTACTTCACTGTCTTCACTGATGCATTTAGGCGCTGTGAGGGTGGCCCACATCTGTGTCATTCAGTATACAGTAGAGCTCAGCACAGTGTGTCTATCATCTGAATCTAAGTTGTGTGACTATCCATTATAGGCTAACTGTTCACTCTGCCTGAAATGCTCCTCATCCTCACTGCCCTACATCTGGCTGACCCTTGATGCACTCTTGAGACCTAGGCTTAGTATCACCTTACCAGGAAAATCTCACCCTGTCCCTGCACAAGATCTTAGCACCCTCTTAAAGCACCTTGCACTTTCCCAGCATAGCATTTAGGATTACCATATTTGCTGTTATTTGTTGATTACTTAAGACAGATATCCCCCTACTGAAGGACAAGGAGGCAGTCATTCTCACATGATGATCCCTAAGAACCCATGAGATAGCTGTATCTCCCGTAGAATCCTCTCCGTGATAGTTGGGACTATTTAGTTATTTGCTATCTCCCTCTGCTGTGTATACAGAGTAAGCTTTCAGATATTTCTTGAATAACTTCACAACTAAGAAAATGGAAAGGCTCAGTGAAGTCACGTACCTGGCCAACATCACAGAACACATAGCAGAGCCTGGGTTTGAACCCAGGTCCGTGTAACTCCAAAGCCTGGGCTTTCCTTATCACACCAAGCCATGTGGATGCAAAGGCTTTGTTCAGGACCGCAACCTACTGGGGCTGTTAGGGAAAATGTTGGGAGGCAGAGCACGAAGGAATGCTGCTTGCCAGGTTGCTTGTCCATGGCCTTGATAGGATACAGGAGGGCCCTTCACTATGAATGCTAGAATGCTCTCAACCAGGGGGACTCATGTTTGACAGTCCACAGTGCAGCAAATGGAGGGTCAGAGTTTGGAATGGATTTCCTAACCTCGCCTGATGACAAGCAGATGGTGGGCAGCAGGCTAGAGATCTGTAGTTCCCCTCATCTTCCTCCTAAATTAGCACAGAGAATCTGGACTTTGGAGTCAGACCGGATTTGAGTCCTGGCTCTCACTTACAAGCCGTGACATTTTCCTCATCTGTGTAAAGAGAATAGAACATACCCTCACAGCATGAATAAGATTAAATTAAAACTTAGATTAAAAAAGACCTCAGATACACATTGCTTGTACCTAGGAGGGGCTCGAAAAATAAGAACTACTATTGTTATCACTCGCAATGTATTTTCAGGCCTCCTCCTGCATCATCTGTGTGATGTACTTCCTGTCAAGGACTTTCTGATCATGTCAAAACATCTGTACTTTCATCTCCTTACACCCCTGCACTGGGTCAGGTTAACAAATGTACTTGCTTGTATGTGATGTAAGGTTTTGTGGTGAATCAGAAAACACGGGTTGGTTCAAGAAAAAAGCCTGTTGTGTGTGGGCCTCACTGATGTCTCTCACTATGCCATAAATGAGGAAGCTGGAGTGGATGGCAACAAAACACAACAGTGAGGTTGGTGTCACTAGTAGACTAAAAGAAGTTGCTGTCAGCAACCTCTAACCTACAAAGCTTCTCATGTACAAAAAAAGAGATGTATCTTAACCTCAAAAGAAAGACTTTTTGTGCAATTATACTTTCAGACAAACTTGGAACTGTCTTCTACCTAACTGAATCCAGAATTTATTCTCCCCATATAATGGAATGAACATTTTCATAGCATTATCCATTATGGAGCTAACAGGCTACAAATCAATGTAATGGAATCCAACTGCTTTGAGTCATATTTCCTAAATGGTCCAATTGTGACCATAAGCAAATACAACAACCCTCACACATAAGCACCAAAAATTTGCCACCCCATAAGTTAAATTCTGTTAGGTTTCTGTTTTTCTTTTTAAAACATTAGTCTTCCCCTTTTTCCAGTAGGTATATAGGTAGAAAAATAAATGAAGTCAGCACTCTTTACGTCTCACTAAAATAAACTGTGACTCAAATACGATGAGTGGTTATTTGCAAGGCTATAATTTTTTTAATGACAGATTTTCCTAAAAGAAACCACTATAACATCTGTCCAAAGGAAAACAAAAAATACATAAAGATTAAAAGTCTATTACTTTAACAGCACATTGGCAAACACGGACAACTAGGATAAATGCCAAGAAACCTTAAAAAATAACTTTAAAAGATGCAACGTTCAAGTCATTCAAACGTGTAGGTTCCACAAACAATAGACGAACAAGTCCAAGAGTAGTTCTACTTGTGTATGTATGGTGGTAACTCAAGACTATCCTTCATCAAAATTCATTCAGGTGTCTAAAACCAACAGACGTCTGAGCAGAGTGTGTTTTCTCTTCTTTGCTTGGAGATGTGTACACAGATTAGAGGAGAGAAAAATCTTCCAGATGCTGATGTAAGCACAGCAGGCTTGGTTCCCCTTTGATAAAGTACGAAGGCAGATTTAGTTGACTCAAGCTTTATCAGTTTCCCTAATGAAAAGTCTTATGCATGCTGAAATAGACGAGTTACTGAATTTGTCATGCTGAATATTTACATAAAGTGAGCTCAGTAACCTGATAGAATAAAAAAGGTAGTTGTTAAATTACTGTATAACCTTTTACAACTTGAATAACTTCGTGAGTAAATGATATTGACATTCAAATCCCTCAAACATACATTAACGCGAAATTATTTACGGCGTGAGGAGGCACACATCATATAAAACGTACACTTCACGGGAGGGATTCCTGCATAGCAGGAAAGTCGCTACCACTACATAACAAATGGCTATGCCAACAGTCAAAGCTGCCACTAAAGGGTACAACGTTGACATTCCCTTAAAATATCAAGGAGTGTTTGCAACAGCACAGATACCTTTTTCAGAGTAAGTACATGCTTTGTTTAGAAGGATATTTTTCACTGGAAAATTTGAACATCAGGTAAATCAAGCAATTTTCTGATTGGGTAAGATTTAAGGCAATGCTACTCACACCTGAGGAAAAAAATCCAAAAGAGTTTCTATTTTTCTTCTGAAACATTAACAGGTCAGGATCAACATCAAAAAGTATTCCCCTTCCCAGCATTCACTGCATCTTTAGGTATTGTCAACATTATAAAATAGAATCCACTTTCATACTCCAAATATGAAATGAGAAATTGTTCTGTGCTCTTCCTTGAAAACTGTAAAAAAAACATGGCAGCTTAGGTATTGAATATTAAAAAGTAACATGAAAATGAAGACTACACCTGCTGCACACCAAGGAGCCACTTTAAAATAAGCGCTGTGGAGCATTCTGTTTCTCTTCCAGCCAAATTTGGTGTAGTGTGGAACGATCATAAATTAATTTTTAACATCAACTACAGACTAACAAATGACAATTAGACACAGTAAGTTCAAAAATTTTACATTTTGCTCCTGTTTGGCTGCTAAAGAGCAGCAATTGAAAATGATATAAAAATGTCTGACGACAAAGCTTGCTATACAGATAAGGTACATAATCAAAAAGTAAGCAGCAATTAAATTTCTTATTTAAACTTATCTGGTATAGAATATGTACATATTCGGGAAGAGAGATCTCCGAAACCACCATTCACTTTACCCCTTTCTTGCCCTCTGCCCTCTCTGCCCGCCCCAGCTCCCTCAAATCTCAATGAAGTGCCTGGAACTATATACAACTGTACTTTGGCTAAGCTGGCTAGATGCGACTCCTTCTGTGGTCCTGGTCTGGAAGAAAAGAAACAAGGTCTTGGAAATCATTTGCAACCTTCTTTTCTGAACAGCAGTATACTGTAGTCAATGAAGCTTTTCTTTCACAGCAAGGGGGAAAAAGGGCCCCTGCACTTCACTCCCCAACCTGAATGGGCAAGATCAAAATGCCATCAGCTCCTTGCACCACAATGGGCCACCACAGAAAAGGGAAAGAAAAAGGTCAGGACAAAGGCAGCAGCAATCAACAAAAGTTTCCCAACAAAGGAACCTCTCCTCCCAGGGTTCCCAAGGAAATAACAATCCCTAATCCCTCTTCCCTCTTCCCTCCCCTACCACAAAAAGTAAAATTAATTCACATCACGACAACTTGGTACTCGGGTTAAGTGTCAGGTAAATATAAGAAAGAGAAAATCCGTCACTTTTTATACTTTAACTGAGACATAAAGCTAACAGAACACACAACATCACTGTGGAAGTAACTTTCTAAAACAGACCCACTCTACATAGTGCAGCCAGTAAAACTTAAAAAAGAATAGTTGGTTCACAATCTGCCTTGTACATGATATTTATATTCTTTCTATGCCATATAAATAGCATTTATATAGCTTAACATTCAGAGACATGCACTGGGACTTTTAGGTAGTACAGATTTCTTCACAATCACATGTGCAAATTTGACAAATCACTAAGTGAGTATTAATAAGCTTAGGCTGGACCGTGTCTCGTATTATCTAACAAATTTAATGGGGGTTCAGAATCATCCATGGGGAGAACCAGGCGTGTTCCTCGAATGACCAGTTCGTGGTCTCCAAATGCAAGCTCCCTATCCAAGGCATCCTCAGAACTATTTCCCATAAATCTCCGAGGGGCGCTGGATGTTGCTGATTCAGTGTTCACAGTCGAATCCCCGTATGTCAAACTGATATCGCCATCATTGAGAATGAGATCAGAATCATCATCTTTCAATTGTTCCTGGTTCTAAAGGCAAATAAAATAAGATTTAAGAACTGTAAGGAAGTTCAACAAACATTTCCAATGGAAGAATCTTACAGGATTCCTGATTTAAAACCCTTCAGTGGTAGCCCTCAGGATATAGCCTAAAGTCTTGACCATGGCTTAAAAAGACAGTGTGATCTGGCACCTTCAGCATTATCTCCTGCCACCATCTATCTGCCTCTCCCACCTTAACAGCCCTGTTGTGTGCCAGCCAGATGTGAGCAGTGACAGCTGCCCAGATTTCTCATGCTCCTTCTTACCTCCAGACCCTTCTACATGCTGACGCCTCCATCCTTGTCATGTGACTAGCCCCTTCCCAACAAGTCTTCTTTGATCTTCCAGGACTAGGTTAGGTGTTCCTCCTGTGTGCTTTCACAGCTTCCTACTTGGCCGTCTCCCTGTAGTACTACTTTCCCTTGAACCATAACAGCATGAGTATTGGTCTACCTTCACTGGGCTCACAATCTAGTTGGGGGTGGGTTATGACACAAGGGTAAATACTGTGTTGGCCCACCACCTAACACAGTTTGGGGCACAGAGAAATACATCAAGCCCTCACTGCATGCTTGTTTCCCAGCTCCATAAGCTTTGGAATAAGAGAAATGAATAATAGTAATAGAAATGTTGTTGCCAAAATAGTATACTGAAATAAAGTCTATAAAAGGGAAAAGAGCCAAGAATATATAGTCCCATTGTGGTAAATTAAAAAAGGTATGTGTGATCGGAGGATGGGGGGGGTCATAGTATATAGCACACCTCTTGGGGGCGGGACACAATTATAATAGGGACTTTACCTAACAACTGCAATCAATGTAACCTAATTCTTTGTACCCTCAATGAATCCCAAACAATAAAAAAAAAAAAGAAGCAACCAGTAACACAGGGGAAAAATGTATGTGTGGCCAGGCGTGGTGTCTCATGCCTGTAAGCCTAACACTCTGGGAAGCTGAGGCAGGTGGATCACTTGAGCTCAAGAGTTTGAGGCCAGCCCGAGAAAGAGCAAGACCCTGTCTCTACTAAAAACAGAAAAACTAAATAGCTGGGGGTTGTGGCCAGCACCTGTAGTCCTACTTGGGAGGCTGAGGCAAGAGAATTGCTTAAGCCCAAGAGTTTGAGGTTGCTGTGAGCTTTGATGCCATAGTACTCTACTGAGGGCAACATAGAGGAACTCTGTCTTGAAAAAAAAAATAGAAAAAGGTCAGCCAGGCATTGTGGGGGGCGCCTGTAGTTCCAGCTACTTAGGAGGCTGAGGCAAGAGGATTACTTAAGCCCAAGAGTTTGAGGTTTCTATGAGCTATGACACTATGGCACTCTACCAAGGGCAACAAAGTGAGAATCTGTCTAAAAAAAATGCATGGGGTGGCACCTGTGGCTCAGTGGGTAGGGCGCTGGCCCCATAGACCAAGGGTGGCTGGTTCAAACCCGGCCCCGGCCAAACTGCAACAACAAAAAATAGCCGGGGAACCTATAGTCCCAGCTACTTGGGAGGCTAATGCAAGAGATTGCCTAACTCCAGGAGTTGGAAGTTGCTGTGAGCTGTGATACCACAGCACTCCACTGAGGGGGATAAAGTGAAACCCTGTCTCTACAAAAAAAAAAAAAAAGTATGTGCGCATAGAAAAGTCTAGAAGGGCCTTCAACAGAATGATAATACTTAATTCTGTATGATAATGTTGCAAGTTTTATTTTCTTCTGTATATGTTTCTGTACTGAGATATTATAAATATTACTTTTAAAAACTACAAGGAAGTCTTTTTTTTCTAATGTAAAGAGAAAGAATCATTCTAAATATTCACACTAATGTAGCAAAAACTAAATCTGTGAGGGAAACAGAGCTAATAAAAATATCTTACATGCTAGTGAAGTTGATTTGCCAGTTTTCTAAATCCTGTGTGTTTGAAAAATTTAAATTTGTCTAAGATAATCAAATAGACTGAGAAAACTATTATAGAAAATCTAAGAAAGAATTTAATTTGCTCTTGCTAGAAATTTCCTTAAATACTCAAGGACAAAAACATGTGAGTTAAAAAAAAACAACAACCCATAACCATGAACCAGCCAAAACTCCTTGTGTAATCTAATTATAACAATAAGTCTAACTAGTTCCTATCACTCAGTTCGACAATACAACAAAGCTATGTGTCTTCCTCACAGGTCAGCATTAAGTTTGAGGTTTGGGGTAATAGCTATCAAATTTTAAAACGCATATGCCTTTTGATCTAGCAATTTTACCTTTAACATCTCTTTTACATACTTAGGTAAATTTATATGTAAAAGGATATTCGGCTGGGTATGGTGGCTCATGCCTGTAATCCTAGCACTCTGGGAGGCCGAGGCAGGTGGACTGCCTCAGCTCACAAGTTCAAGACCAGCCTAAGCAAGTGTGAGACCCATGTCACTAAAAAATACCTGGGTGTTGTGGCAGGTGCCTGTAATCACAGCTACTTGGTAGGCTGAGACAAAAGAATTGCTTTAGCCCAAGAGTTTGAGGTTGCTGTGAGCTATGACACCAAAGCACTCTACCGAGGGTGACAAAGTAAAACTCTGTCTCAAAAATAAATAAAATAAAAAAGGATATTCACTGTTAAGTATTGTAATAGCCAAAAATGAGAAATGTTTATCCATAAGAGACTGAATACATCAATTCTATTATAGCTATGGAATGGAATACTATATAACTGTGAAAAGTGAAAGTAATAGTTCTAATGCACTCACATGGAAAGATACCCATTAAGTATTGGTAATTGAAAAAAGAAAGTAATGGGACACTATACCCATTATGATCCCATTTGTGTAAAATAATAACAAAGCTACACATATATGTCTGTGCAGATAAAATATATCAGGAAGTATCCACAGTAAACCTGTGATAAAGATTGCTTTTGAGGAAGGTAGATGGGAGGAAGCCAACTTTTATTTTTTACTTTGTACATTCCATTCTGTTTGAAGATTTGGCCATGAGCAGGTTAGTTTTATAACTTTAAAAAGTACTCAACAAAAAAGTATAAAAAGTTAAGTTTGGCAGTTGTTATGGGTTAAATTATAACCCCCCAGTGTTGAAGTCTTAACTCCCAGCACCAGTGAAGATGACCTTATTTGGAAATAAGGTGGGCCAAGATTCAATATGACCGGTGTCTATATGAGTAGGAGAAATTTGGATGCACAGATAGACGCACACACAACAAAAATAGCATGTGAGATGAAGGTGGAGATTGTGGTGAGGCACTTAATAGGTCAAGGAATGATGAAGATCACCAGCAAAGCAGAAGCTAAGAGAAAGGCCTGGAGCAGATTCTCCCTCACGGCCCTGCGGCACCCATCCTGACAACACTTTGACCTCAGACATCTAGACTTCGGAACTGTGAGATAATACATTTCTGTTGTGTAAGCTATTTGGTTTGTGGTACTTTGTTACCTCAGCCCTAGGAAACTCAGGTGATGGTATACTGTGTTTTGCTACATTATACAGGACACATAATTGTGGACCTCTTTCAGCATTCAGTGATGACAAGTGGGCCTCTGGAACCTAAGAGCCAAGCCTCACTGGCTATACCCTCTGCATAGAGTCAAGTGGGCTAACAGGACATAGAGGAAATAGACACTGAGCTTGAGAGGACAGCCTGTACAGAGTAGGCAAGAGAGGAAAAAGGCAACACGGGATGCTCTCTCTATCCTACCGGCACAATCTATCAGAAACCTGTACTGACTCAACACAGCACAAAGCTCTTCATTGGCCCAGATTATACCCCCCTCTGCCTTCTCTTTACTGTCCATTTCCTGTTGGATCTGCTCTCACATGCCACAAAGGAGCCACAGGGAATCAGAGGTGGGGTGTGTATCTACACTGCTTTACTACAGCTTCCCCTCTCCACCCAAGGTTCTAGGCATTGCAGCCGAGTAGTCAAAACCGGGCTTTGTTAATGGCCTACCTATGTGGTGCCATAGATTATTACTGAAGGGTTAATTTAGAATCAAAGTTTTTTTTAAAAAAGAAAAAAATCTCTTGAAAAGTAAAAATCTTCACATTTAAAAATGAAGTCTGGGCTCGGCGCCTATAGCTCAACCGGCTAAGGCGCCAGCCACGTACACCTAAGGTGGCGGGTTCGAATCCCCAGCCCGGAC
>NW_003852647.1:569615-593263 GCF_000181295.1 Otolemur garnettii | reverse complement strand
AAAAAAAAAAGAAAAATGAAGTCTGGTTAGCATACCTGTCATTTTTTCCCTTACTTGCAATATTTACTGAATCACCAATCACATATTGATAGCTAAGGAAAAAATATGGAATCTGGATTCTATCCAGGTATGCTCATGCCTCCCAACAATATGGAACAGACGCAGATAAACATACCCTAATATCCAAAAGTTGGTAGGTATGAAATAACAGACCATTTATTGTACTTTAGCTGCATCAAAAATTATTTTATAATCCTCTCACTATAACTGTGACAACCCTAATTTATAGGTGAAAATATACACATTTAGTACTAAGCTCAGAGTACATCCTGCAAATAAATGAAAGCCAGCATAGAAACAGAATTATTTTCCAAAATCACCCACAGTAAAATGAGGCACTATCCCGTATCTGCTTTCAAATGCTGTTTCAAAGGCTGTAAATTAAATTTATAGATTTCAGTGTACTTTCTGGTTGAGAAAAATATGCTTAAATTTCCTCATGGATTTTATAGCTCAAAGGTAAAACACCAAACCAAACCAAAAGAAAACAAAATTAATCTATCCATATATCAGATAAATTTAATTTACTGAAGAATTAAGTATTGGGATAAAACCAACTTACTTCGTAAGCCTGGGGGCTGGTTAGGCACCTGGCGATGGGGCCACAGCAGGCAGGAAGTGTTGTCGTCAGAGGAGGCCCACTGTGAGTCAGCAGAGGCTTCAGATAGCTATGCTGGTTAAGGAAGAGCTGCATTCTTTTTTTCACAAATTTAAAACAATTCATTTGATAATAATCATCATAACAGTATAATAACCACTTCAGAGGACAAGAAAGGACTTTCACAAATGTGGTCTCATTTCATTATCACATTATGGCAGTGAGATAGCAAAGGGAGATTTTAGTATCATCTCTACATCACAGATATGGAAACTGAGGCTCAGGGAGGTCAATGACCTCCCTTAATTTCACACAATTGGGCCAGACATGGTGGCTCACACCTGTTATCCTGGCACTCTGGGAAGCTAAGATGGGAAGATCCCTGGAGCTCAGGAGTTCAAGACCATCCTGAGCAATAGTGAGCCCTCGTCTTTACTAAAAATAGAAAAATCAGGCAGGCATGGTGGTGGGTGCTTGTAGTCCCAGCTACTCAGCAGGCTAAGGCAGGAGCGTCACTTGAACCCAGGAATTTAATGTTGTTGTGAGCTAGGCTCATGGCATGACACTCTTTATCCTGGGCAACAGAGTGAGACTCTGTCTTAAAAAAACAAACAAAAAAGCCACACAATTAAGTAAATCTGCTAACCCAGACTGTTTTAATTTCAAATCTTGTGCCCTTTCCACCATATCATATTGTTTTTCTGACTTTCCTAAAACCAAAAGAAACACAAAACACTCTATATTTAGCACTAAAAGAGATAAGAGAGAAAGTAAACAATAATAATGGTCACAGAGGAGATCCCAGTAGGATAATACAATAACAAAAACAGTTACAATCATTTATTGAGCACTTAGTTGGCCTCTTGAATGCTATAAGTTGAAACATCAGAATCAGATCGATTCTTTTTTTTACAAAGCCATAAAGAGGAAAGGAAAGTCAATTCTCAAGAGAGTTCTTTCTTTCTTTTTTTTCTTTTTTTGGAAACAGTCTCACTTTGTCACCCTCTTAAAACTATGAATCATGACCTCCTCTACCATAGACTGTTATATCAGTATTAATTTCTTCCCCCAAAATAAAAATAGATGATAAAAGAGGTAATCAGAAGAAAAAATAGAGAGATAGAGACATATATCATATTCCTCATTTTCTAAAATGAGAACCTAAGGTTGCTTGTCAATTAAAAATGAAGAAATCAGAGAAAATTTCATGAATTCCCACATTAATAAATTCTAAGTAAATATTAAAGCACTCAATACAAACACACTTTATAAAATCTGTGGCCAAACACAAAGCCACTAAAAAAGTGGAATGGTGAATTCTACTAGTGTTTCAAGTACAGAAATAATCAGATCTTAGTCCTGTAGCTCTGAATAGGGTAGTATTGAGATTAACAAATCTTGGTATTTGACTCTACAAGAACAAATTTCTTAAAAAAACAACACTTACCAAATACTGACAAAAGAGAAAAAAGAAAATATGAATAGCTCTCTATATTAAGGAAACTAAAACTTTTTTCTCTTAGAAAAAGCTCCCGGCCCAGAGAGCTCCACTGGTACAATTGTTCCAGCATTTAAGGAAAAACCCACCAATTTAATACAAACTTCTTCAGAGAATAGAAAATGAAAGTATATTTCTCAATTCATTTTATAAGTCCAGTGTAATCTTGTTATATAAACCTGACAAGGACATTACAAAAAAAAAAAATCACAAGCCAATTATCACTCATTAAAATAGACTCAAAAATCAGACACAAAATATTAGTAAATTAAATCCAGTGACATACACTAAGTATAATATATCATGCCCAAGCAGACTTTGTTCCAGTACAGCAAGACTGATTTAACACTCAAATAATTGATGAAAATCAGTATAACAACAATTTAAAGAAGAAAATAAACACATGATCATCTCAATATTGAAAAAGCATCTGATAAAACTTACAGCACATAAAAACTACCAGCAGACTAGAAATAAAAAGGAATATTCTTAACCTGCTAAAGGCTATCTTCAAAAATGTATAGTTAACATCATACTTAATGGTGAAACATTTTAAAAATGTCTCCCAAAGTCATAAAAAAGACAAGAATGTCTAGTATCATCACTGCACTGGAGAAGTGTAATGAGACATAAATAAACACAGGGGAGTGGTGGAGCAAGATGGAGCTCCAGAAGGATTATTCAGCTGAGCTCTCCTAGAATGACTAGGGAAAAGGAGAGACCCCAGCCATACCTGCACAAGGACCTTATCCAGAGTCAGCTCAGGGAGCACAATGAAGAGATGGTGAGCTGGACACAGCATATGATTTAGAGGGTGGAAATCTGATCAATTAGGCAAGTGACTGCAACTGGCTGGGATAGGTTGGCTGCTGACAGAGGCCTGGGATAGGAGGAAGTCTTTCTGGAATTTTCAATTGTTGGGGTAAGCTGTGCATTGAATTGAAACCTTAGAAGTCTGGGCAGACTTGAACGGTATATAGAAACCAAATTTGAATGCTGGTTGAATTGGACTTGCCATAGGTTTGGCGGCTGGTGAGGCACCCATACTGAGACGTGTTCTGGGACTAGGGTGTTGCCATTGTGGGGAGGCCATGAGAAGGTCATAGCAGGGGCCTAAAGCATGGCCATCTTAATTCCACCTGCTGGGATCAGAACTCCATTCTTGGGACAGGCTGAGGGACATCCACTCCCCATGGGTAATGGAGTCAGGGGGCACTGTAAGACCTGTCCCTGAAGCATTCTTTTGAGGATTAAGACCTCAAACCCGGCAGGGTCTGAATGCTGAGGAAACAAGCAATCACCAAAGACAACTAAGTTCGGAATAAGGACCATAGAGTTTGATGGCTGTGCTCTCTCCCCTAAGAAAAACTGTAGTGCCACCTAGTGTCTGGGAGACATATTGCAACATACTATCAACAAGACCAAGGACTTCTGTTTGAAACAAAGGAGGCAGTGAGAAGTCAAAAAGAGGACAAGGAGGTGAACAAGAAGAAAGAACACATAAGGAGGAACTAATAGAAAAATTCGGGCAACATGAAAAACCAAAACAGAGAACTCCCCCATGGGACCATGAGGCAGCTATAGCAGAAGACTCCACCTATAAAGAATAAATGAACTTGATAGAAAGGGAATTTAAAATATGGATGATAAAGACAATAAAAGGAATGGATTAGAAAATGGAAAGGCAGAACCAAGAACTGGATGAGAGATATGTAGAATATAGAAGGGATATGGCAGTGCTTAAGGAAATGAAGGAGACATTCAGGGAAGGTAAAGAGGCAGTAGAAAGTATCAAAAATAGGTTAGACCATGGAGAAGAAAGAACCTCAGAGCTAGAGGATAAAGTTTTCCAGCTAACCCAGGCAGTTAAAGAGGCAGAAAAGATGAGAGAGAAAGCAGAACAGGCGCTTAAAGAACTATGAGACCCATTAAGTGTTCAAATATACAAATAATAGAGATTCCTGAAGGGGAAGAAGATTGTCTCAGAGGAATGGAAGCCCTACTGGAGACTATCATAAAGGAACAAGTTTTACTTAAGACCCCGACACATTCCTTTCAGATGGATGTCAAACCCCAGATCATCTCAACTCAAGGCACCTCCAAGACACATACGTTGTAATGAACCTGTCCAAAGTCAAGATGAAAGAAAAAATTCTGCAAGCAGCCAGGAGTAAGTGCCAATTGATCTATAGAGGCAGAGCCATTAGAATGACAGGAGACTTTTCAAATGAAACCTTCCAAGCCAGAAGAGCATGGTCATCCAACTTCAACAATCTTAAACAAAACAATTTTCAGCCCAGAATTCTGTACCCTGCTAAACGAAGCTTAAAAATTGATGGAGAAATCAAATCTTTTGTGGATATACAAGCACTGAGGAAATTCACCATAAGAAGACCAGCTCTATAGGAAATACTTAGACCTATTTTCAACATGAAACACCACAATAGACCACCAGCAAAGTAAATACCCAGAAGCTAAAGGTCAAAACATAGATTCCACAATGGCCTAAAGGATAAAACTACACAACAGGCTTTCACAAAATAAGATGAATAGAATTCCACCACACTTATCAATACACTTAATAAATGTCAATGGACTGAACTCCCCACTCAAGAGGCACAAGCTGGCTGATTGGATAAAAAAGAACAAGTCATCTTATGCTGTCTCCAGAAGATACATCTAGCCTTGAAGGACAAATCAAGACTCAGGGTTAAGGGATGGAAAACAGTATTTCAAGCAAATGGAAATCAGAAGAAAGGAGGGGTTGGCTCGGCGCCTATAGCTCAACCGGCTAAGGCGCCAGCCACGTACACCTAAGGTGGTGGGTTCGAATCCCCAGCCCGGACCCGCCAAACAACAATGACGGCTGCAACCAAAAAATAGCCGGGCGTTGTGGCGGGCGCCTGTGGTCCCAGCTACTTGGGAGGCGGAGGCAGGAGACTCGCTTGAGCCCAGGAGTTGGAGGTTGCTGTGAGCTGTGATGCCACGGCATTCTACCCAGGGGGACAGCTTGAGGCTCTGTCTCAAAAAAAAAAAAAAAAAAAAAAAAAAAAGAAAGGAGGGGTTGCAATTTTATTTTCAGATACAAGCAGATTTAAAGCAACTAAAGTTAAGAAAGACAAAGATGGACACTATACTAGTCAAAAGAACAATTCAACAAGAAGACATTTCAATTTTAAATATTTATGTACCCAACTTAAATGCTCCCAGATTTATCAAACAGACCTTGATGGGTAGGAGCAATATGATATCCCATAACACTCAGGGATGTTAACACCCCTTTGACAGAACTGGACAGATTCTCTAAACAGAAACTAAACAAAGATGCAAGGGACTTAAATGTGACCCTAGAATAAATGGGATTAATAGGATTAATAGACATATACAAAACACACCATCCCAAAGCTAAGGAATATAAATTTTTCTCATCAGCCCATGGTACATACTCCAAAATTGACTACATCCTAGGATACACATCAAACCTAAGCAAAATTAAAAGAATAGATATTACACCTTGCATCTTCTTAGACCACAAGGCAATAAAGATAGAACTTAACTCCAACAAAAACATTCATCCCCACACAAAGACTTGGAAATTAAACAACCTTATGTTGAATGATAGTTGGGTTCAAGAAGAGATAAAAGAAGAAATAGTTAAATTCCTCAAACAAAAAAACAACAAAGATACAAGTTACCAAAACCTGTGAGATACAGCAAAAGTAGTCTTTTTTTCGTTTGTTTTGAGACATAGTCTCTCACATTGTCAGCCTAGGTAGAGTGCTGTAGCATGATAGCTCACAGCAACCTCAAACTTTTGGGCTCAAGTAATTCTCTTGCCTCATCCTCCCAAGTAACTGGGACTATAGGCATACACCACAATGCTCAGCTATTTTTAGAGACGGAGTCTCACTCTTGCTCAGGCTGGTCTTGATCCCGTGAGCTCAGGCAATCTACCCGCCTTGGCCTCCCAGAGTGCTAGGATTACAGGCATGAGCCACCACACTTAGCCAACAAAAGCAGTTTTAAGGGGGAAATTTATCACATTAGATGCCTACAATCAAAAAAACAGAAAGAAAGCACATCAACAAACTCATGAACCATCTTATGGAATTGGAAAAAGAAGAACAATCTAATCCAAAACCTAGCAGAAGAAAAGAAATAACCAAAACTAAATCAGAGATCAATGAAATTGAAAACAAAAGAATCATTCAGAAAATTAAAAACCAAAAAGTTGGTTTTTCCAACAAGAAAAGTTCAAAGAACCCTCTCTATAAGTGGGTAAGAAATTTGAATAGAAATTTCTCTGAGGAAGACAGACGAATGGCCAAAAAACACATAAAAAATGCTCATCGTCTTTAATCGTCAGAGAAATACAAATCAAAACCAACCTAAGATATCACCTAACCCCAGCAAGATTAGCTCACATCACAAACTCCCAAAACACCATATGCTGCTGTGGATATAGAGAGAAGGGAACACTTTTATACTGCTGATGGGATTGCAAACTAATACAACCTTTTTGGAAGAAAGTATGGAGAATCCTCAAAGAACTCAAACTAGACCTCCCATTTGATCCTGCAATCCCATTACTGGGCATCCACCCAGAAGAAAAAAATTCATTTTATCATAAGGACATTTGCACTAGACTGTTGATTGCAGCTCAATTTACAATTGCCAAACTGTGGAAACAACCTAAATGCCCACTAATCCAGGAATGGATTAATAAGCTGTGGTATATGTATACACGGAATACTATTTAGCCACTAAAAAAGATGGAGACTTTACATCTTTTAGGTTAATCTGGATAGAGTTGAAGCACATTCTTCTTAGTAAAGCATCACAAGAATGGAGAAGCAAGAATCCAATGTCCTCAATTCTGATATGAGGATAATTGATGACCTAGTACATGGTAGAGGGTGGAGGAAGGGTGGAGCTGAGAGAGGGAAGGAGGGAAGAGAGGGAGTCATGATGTGACACACCTCTTAGAGGTAGGACACGATTGTAAGAGGGACTTTACCTAACAAATGCAATCAGTGTAACCTGGTTCTCTGTACCCTCAATAAATCCTAAAAAAAAAATTAAATTTAAGGTAAACCTAAAGAAAAAAAACACAAGGAACTGGAAAAGGAAAAAAAAATCATTATTCACAGATCATTTGAGTACAAAGAAAATCAAAAAGAATCTACAAACTATTAACAATAATAAGAAAACTTAGCAAGATTGCTGAACACAGTACATGTGATCGATATGTAAAACCCAATTGTATGTCTATATATTAACATGTAGAAAATGAAAACCATTTGCAATGGCACCAAAAACATGAAATACTTACAGATAAATCTAATGAAAAATATATAAGAACTGGCTGAAAACCACAAAACATTAATGAGGGACATTTTCAAAGACCTAAACAGAATGATGCATTGTGTTCATAAATTGGAAGACTCAATATTGTTAAGATATCATTTCTCTCCAAATTCGTTTATATTAATAGATTTAATACAAACCCAATAAAATTGCCAGCAGTTACTTTTTGGGTGTGTGTATAAATTCACAAGCTGTTTCTAAAATTTACTATTATTATTATTTTAGAGACAGAGTCTCACTTTAATTGCCCTCGAAAGAATGCCATGGCATCACAGCTCACAGCAACCTTCAGCTCTTGGGCTTAGATGATTCTCTTGCCTCAGCCTCCCAAGAAGCTGGGACTACAGGCGCCTGCCACAATGCTTGGCTATTTTTTTGTTGCAGTTTGGCCGGGGCCGGGTTCAAACCTACCACCCTTGGTATATGGGGCTGGTGCCCTACTTACTGAGCCACAGAGTCCACCCTGTTTCTAAAATTTAAAGGAAAACATAAAGCACCTAAAATAGCCAAGGCAATATTGGAAATTTATTTACTCTACTGGATAGGAAGACTTATTATAAAGTATAGTAATTAAGATAGTATAGTATTGGTATAAAAATAGAGAAATAGAATAGAAAAGAGACTCTAGAAACTAACCCCCCACTTAAATGGCCAAGAGATTTATGACAAACATTCCATTGCAATTCGGTAGGGTAATGATGGTATTTTCAATAAATGGCACTGGATCAGTTGGATATTCACATGGGAAAAATGTAAATCCTGACCCCTACCTCATACCATACACAAAAATTAATTTGTGATGGATCAAAGACTTAAATGTTATAGCTGAAACAATGATACTTCTAAAGAAAATACAGGAAAATGTCCTCATGACCTCGGGATATAAAAGATTTCTTAAGACACACAAAACATTAACCATAAAAGAAAAGATTAATAAAAATGGACTTCATTAAAATGAAGAACTTCTATTCCTCAAAAGATAAGAATAAGAAAATGAAAAGGCAAGCTACATACTGAGAGAAGGTACAATATACATAATCAACAAAAAAACCCAATTCAGGAACATACAAAGAACTATAAATCAACAAGAAAAAAACAACAACTCAGTTAAACAATGGACAGAAGATACTTCACAAAACAGACACACTTCACAAAAGAGGATATTCAAATGGTCAGAAAATACAATATAAAGGGTCCTTACTGGTCAGAGAAATGTAAATTTAAATATCTGAGATATCACTACACACCTATCAAAATGGCTAAAATTTCAAAGGCTGAGAATAGCAAGTGTTGATAGAGATGTGGAACAAGAACTCCCTTGACTTGCTAGTGGAGGGTGATGATAAATTCAGCAAATTGATTATAACCAACAAAACAGGTTACAAGCACTCTGAAAAAAACTGCTTAGCAATATCTATTAAAGCTAAACATATACTTGCCTTCAATTCTACACCTTGGTATATACCCAATAGACATGCGTGCTTATATCCACCAAAAGTTACATATTCACAAATAGTTAGCTTCATTTGTAATAGCTAAAAGAAACAACCCAAATATTTATTACGAGTGCAATGGTTAAAAACAAAATCTACAGCAAGAGTGAGATGCCATCTCTAAAAGAATAATAATAATAATGATAATAAAGCCAGGTGTGGTGGCATGCACCTATAGTCCCAGCTACTAGCACAGGTGAGGCAGGAGGATCGCTTGAGCCCAGGAGTTTGAGGTTGCTGTGAGCCATGATGATGTCACTGGACTCTAGTGTGGGCAACAGACTGAGACTCTGCCTCAAAAACAAAACAAACAAAAAAACAAAAAGTAAAATCCAAATCTCTGTAGTATATTCATACTGTGGAACGTGACACATCAATAACAAAGAATTAATTACTATTACATGAAACAATAAGAATAAATTACACAGAAGATGTTGAGTGCTATGGGGGTTTAAATAGTCAAATTCATAGAAGCAGAATAGAATAGTAGTTACCAGAGATGGGGGAGGGGAAATGCAGATGTAATAGTCAATGAACATGCACTTTTATCTATGCAAGATAAATTCTGAAAATCTGCTACACAGCATAGTGCCTATAGCTAACAATACCACATTGCGTACTTAAAATCTGCTAAGTTATATCACATGTTAAGGGTTCTCATCACAAAAATCCAACAATGGTAATAATAAAGGTAGCAGGAGGAAACTTTGAGAGGTGATCAATATATTTATGGCCTTGATGGTGGAGATGGTTGCATGGGTACCTACTTATTCCCAAACTCATCGGGTTGTATACATTAAATGCGTACAGCTTTTTATATGTCTGTCATACCTCAATAAAGTAGCTTTAAAAAATGCTGCATGAAAGAAGCAAGACTCAAAAAATACGTAACATACTATTTCATTTATACTAAGTTAAAAAACATGTAAAACTAATCCATGTTGATAGGAATCATCGTTATTCCTTTGTGGGGTTTGGGGGGATGGGGCAGGTGTTTCTGATGGCAAGAGAACACAGTCACCTTCTGGAGTATCAGAAATGTTTATATACACCTTTATATGGTTGGTGGGCAAGTAGGTATAGATACAGGTCAAAATTCATTAAGCTGTACACTAAAGATTTGTATACTTTATTGTAGTCAACTTACATCTTCGTTATAACAAACAATCTGTCTATACAACTGAAATCTAGAAAGATGAATAATTGATTCTACCAGGGCACTGGGTATTAAAATGATTAGGTCTTGCCTGCATATGGTAGCTCACGCCTATAATCCCAGTGCTTTGGGAAACCAGAGGCAGGAGGATCGCTTGAGGCCAAGAGCTCAAGACCAGTCTGGGCAACATAGCAAGACCCTATATCTACAAAAAAATTTAAAAAATTAGCCTCGTGTGTTGTCAGGTGTGGTGTGCATGCCTATAGTCCTAGCTAATTGGGAGTCTGAGGTGGGAGGACCATTTCAACCCAGGAGTTTGAAGCTGCGGTGATCTATGATGGTGCCACTATACTCTGGCCTGGGTGACAGAACAAAATTCTGCCTCTTAAAAAAATAAAAAAATAAAGATGACCAGGTCTTAGTTGAGTAGTACTAGTACTTAATAGGCTATTACTGAGTCAAATAAGTTTTGGTGTTTACTTCTATAAGAACAAACTTAAAAATAAGCTATTATTCTACTTTTTCTCTATATCAGGATCATCTGCTTTGTACAAGTATACTATGCAAAAAAGTAAGGTATTTTATGTAGAAAGCACTAAAAAAATTTTGTTAAATCAGAGGAATGAAAAAGCCCCAAGAGATATGGGAGTGGCTTATATCCAAAATGCTGACAATGGAGCCAAAAGTAATGACATAATCTTTAAACAATTTTCAAAAGCTAGGCTCTCTCTCCCTAATGGGAGTCTTAATACCACAGATATGCTTGCATTCTTCTTTCCATACAGTAATTTGATTTTGAAGTACTTGCATAAAGTGAACGCAAAAATCTAGTAAACAGGATATGGTTAAGTAGCAGCTTCTAATCCTAAGTGTTAAGTGCATTTTTCTTAAATATACAAGGCTTTAATCAGAAGGGCGAAAGCAAAGAAAAACATTTTATATGGTTGTCTTAAATTTGCTTCAATAGAACATAAAGCAAGTTTTGATGCATGTACTGATAAATCTCCAGTTCCATTTTCAAATGAGATATTAATTTTATTAGTGCTTTTTAAAAGGCACAATTTAAAGAGGTGAGAGAATATCAATACCACTAAAAGTACAGCTATGAGGAAGCCTTACAACACGACAAGAAAGAAATTGGACAAACAATGAAAACCTTAGCTATTGTGGCATTCTAAATGGGAGGGAGAATCTCTCAGTCTTTGAAAAGGTCAGGGGGAAAAAGGCGTCTCACTGCATGTCGTGGTATCTAATAATGCTGTGTTTTTACTTCATTTTCATGCTTTTCCCTAGGGCAGCCTTTCTTCTTTTACCCTAGGAAGTACATTGACAAGAACTAACAAATATCTTTTACGAGATTCACTAAATTAGCAAAAGGTCAACAAATATTAAAGTTTGCTCAATAAATAAATCTCTATAACAAAGGAAATGTGTCATTTGGGCTTTTGATTCCCTTCACCCAGCCAACTTCTGCAATAGCCAGTCCCTATGACTTCCTGGGTTTGCGGTAGAATTCATTTGTGTGGGTTTCCTACTCCACAGTACTGATGAGGAAAAGGAAGACTAAAGGTGGGCTTTATATTCTGCTTTAGGAAGGGAGCAGTCAAAACAGTTGTTCCATTAAACTGTAATCATCTGTGACCACACTATCTTTTTTTTCCATAATTAAGGATACTTGTGATCGAAGTTGTACCACAGCCGGAAGAGCCAAGCGCTCTCTGCTTTTGTAGTTCTCCTTTCATTTTCAGGAAGACCCTGCAGACAGATAAAACAGAAATCCATACGGACACACAGATCCCAACACATTTACTTTGAGCCATTCCTTTGCAGTATCAGAAATAGAGGCCACTACATATAAGATACCTGCCAACATGGGTACCATTAGAAATGTAATAGTTTATGTATTACAGCTGTGGAACAAGAAATCAAAATGTTTTTCTGAACACCTCTATTATTCAGGTCGCTTGCTTATTCATAAATGTATTGCCATTAAAAAAAAATCATTGGGCTCGGCGCCTGTGGCTCAAGCGGCTAAGTCGCCAGCCACATACACCTAAGGTGGCGGGTTCAAATCCCCAGCCCAGACCCGCCAAACAATGATGGCTGCAACCAAAAAATGGCCAGGTGCTGTGGCGGGCGCCTGTAGTCCCAGCTACTTGGGAGGCTGAGGCAGGAGACTCGCTTGAGCCCAGGAGTTGGAGGTTGCTGTGAGCGTGATGCCATGGCACTCTACCCAGGGGGATAGCTTGAGGCTCTGTCTCAAAAAAAAAAAAAATCATTGTGGGATAATTCATATCCTAAATCTGAAAGTCTTATCCCTCTAATGTGATAGGACCTTAAGCAGAAAACATCACATCGACCCCCGTATCTTTGAGTGTTCTCATGGTTCTCAAAAGTAACTGGCATCTTCAAAGCAGCTACAGTGTCATTAGAATACTAACAAACGAAAAAAGTAAAAGTTCCAGGGTAAGCCGGACTGGCTAGGAGGGAAAGCTAACATAGCAAGCAGAAATCTTCTAAAATAGCTTCCAAAAAGACAAACTGTGTCCTTGTTTGTAATATGGTATAGTCAGCAGTCAGGCAGTTGGGTGATCTGGTTTCTAGTCCCAGCTCACCGACATTAACTAATTTGGGCAAGTCCCTTCCCCTTTCTGGGCTTGAGAGGGTTAGAGAAAATGTGAGTGTTAGAGAATCCCTATGGCCCTTCCAGTGCCAATGTTCTATGGTTCCACGGCTTTCTTTTCTAAAAGCAAAGAGTTTACTTAGATTCTGGGTTTTGGTTCCTTCCTATCCTTCCTAATCTTCAAAATTATTCTCTTCCTCATTATGTACCAATACATAAACAACATAAAATTGTTTGGGAATGCTGTAAGGGCTTAGAAGAGACAAGAACACCTTCTGTACTTCCTTTTACAACATGAGGCTCGTGTGCCTCCACTTTTTTTTTTGGAGTCACCCTTGGTCAGATGCCATGGCGTCACAGCTCACAGCAACCTCAAACACTTGTGTTTAAGCAATTCTCTTGTCTCAGCCTCCCAAGTAGCTGGGACTACAGGCGCCCACCACAACACATGGCTATTCTTTGTTGCAGTTCTCATTGTTGTTTAGCTGGCCTGGGCCGGGCTGGAACCCGCCAGCCTCGGTATATGTGTTATGGGCGCCAAGCCAACAAAATTGTTTGGGAATGCTTTAGGGGTTTACAGGAGCCAAGAACCCTTTCTGTATTTCCTTTTACAATATGAGGTTTGTGTGCCACCACTTCTTAATGAGCAGCTATCTCTAAATCTCACCATTCCCTCACTTACTCTGTGCTTTCTATACTGTCTGTCTGTTCTTCCCAATGGACACTCAAAATATCAAGTAAACAGTAAAACCAAGATGTCCATAGTGTTTTGAAGGCAAGGGAAAATGGCCTTTTGCTCTGTATGTCACAACCGGTATCACCTACTCGGCTCTATCCCTGTCACTCCATTTCCACTTATCCTCTGTGGTGAGAGGTGACACAGCTGGTGTAGACTCATGCAGAGAGTGACGAAACATTTGTCTTGGGAGCTGTTAATTAATTTTATTCTTGTTTTGACACAGGAGGAAGCACTGAGGAGCTATTACCCTTTGAATGCTACCCCAGCTGCTTGGTATCATGGGAATTTATTCAGCCTGGTTTGCACGAATATTTCAAGCCCATGGAATTCTACTTTAAGGCTCTGACCACAAAAGAGAAAAGCACTTACTATATCATATGCATACATTTGCACTCATCACTCAACAGCTAACCAAGTGAGCATTTAGGAAATAAATCTGAGAAATGTATTTTTTAAAACCACACCCTGAAGACAAATATACTAAGGCTTATTTCAGAATTATGTTTTGAAAGAGATGCTTTCCGTCTTCAAAAACCTAATTTCTGTGATTTCTCATCTAATGTCTAGTACTGAGTACCCAGTGGTACTCAGAAACCTTTGAAAAGTGGATAGAAAATACCATAGAAGGCAGCCAGTTACACTGCATTCAGTCCAACCGGCTCAGGTTCATAGGAAAACTGAGAAACTGACACAGGGAAGGAAAAAAAAAAAAAAAGGGAATGTGGCCAAGGCCGAGGCACAGGGTAAGAAAGTGCATTCCCCTGAACGGGCAGGGAAGACTGACTACAGATTCAAAAGCTTCTAGGCAGCTCTCAAGGACAGCTGCCGCTTGTCCAATTTGAAAGGTACACAGGAAAAGCAGCTGGAGCCGGGCTTACATCAGAGCAGGCCTTCATGCGCAAACCCAAGTGGAAAAAGGCTCCCTGTGCCAGAGGAGTCACTTGAAAACCCAGCAGCACTTGAGAGACTGCTCTCCTCTGTGGCAAAAGCCCAGGGTGGCCCACAGATATGAAAGCTGTCACCCTTGATAACCACATGCTGTCAAAAATTTGGTTTTGTCTCTATGGAACAGTGAGAAAAGCCAGGAATGATGTCAGTTAAAAGCTAAGGCAAATGAGACAGGATCTGAATGGAGGCATGAAGTCTACATTAGATTGTTTTCTTTCCAAACGACTGCACATTCGCCAGAAATGCTAGGGACAACACAAACGCATATTTACCAAATGTTCTTGGTCTGAATCAACACCAACCCTAAAGGAAAAACACAAAGAGCAAATGAGATTTCAAAGCCAAAAAAAGGTCTATTCACATATGTACATTGTTATGTTAGGAAACTACTTTTCTCAACACAGAAGCTATGGAACAGTTCATGTTTTCTTGTTTCTTTATGGTTGTTGATGTAGATTTCTGGCTCCTGCCACTTTCCTTAGCAACAGCTTGGATTCTGAGGCAAGCAGGGTGTACTAATGATTCTCTTCCCACAATCCCACTTACCGGTTTCAGGAAAATAGCATTTTCTTCTCTGAATTTAAGTCCACTGCAAGCAAAGGCAGGGAGAGCAACACTGCCTAGGTTGCTGAATAAGAACTACCAGGTAGTTCCAAAAACAAGGCTGGCAATTCTGGGAGGACCTGCATGTTTGGGGGGCCTCACAGCTTTCATGGCCACATTCTGTTATGATGACTGAAGAGAAGGTTCAATTACAGGTTTTTCATAGGCAAACAGATAGACATTAGCCTCGGTTCTTCACAATTCTTTTTTATCTACTTAAAATTCCTGCTTTCCCTACCCCAGGGAGAAGCTTCATTAAGTTCTCTCTGACTCGTCTCCATCCCCTGCACAGGAGCACTAACCAACTCTGTTCCTTCTTCCGTTACACTAGCAGGTCTTCTGCCCTTTCCACCCCAAGAGCTCAAGCGCAGCCCTCACCCTGACTCACAGGGTCTGTTGCAGAAGGTTTTCCAGCCGCCAGGCTCTCTCCAGAGTTAGCTGTCGACAGCATAGAACTAGGTTATTCCCTTGACAAAAGACTCTCAGAGTGGCTTACAACCCAGAAAGTGAAGTCTGAAGTCCTTCCTGGGGCAGTCAAGACTCTCTACAAACGAGTGCCCCCCCACTCCTTGCCCCACTCCAACCTACCATTCCACCCTCATTCCCCATCATTCTTTTCTACATACTCTATACTAGCCATACCCATCTACTCCTCTCTCCAAATCCCTGTCCTCTCTCAAACCTCCATGCTTTTGCTCATGGTGTTCCCTCTAGCTGAATGTGCTTGCCCTTATTTTTTTCTACTCATTTTTTGAAGTTCCAAAGTAACCATTCTATGACCCATTCGGGCAGAATCATTTTTCCCTGTATTTTCTTGTCCTTTATTATAATACTTAGCACAGTATAGTTATTTACCTGTCAGTGTCCCCAAAAAGACTGTGAGCTCCTTGAGGGTAAAGGTCATGTCTCAATTCATCTCTGTATCCCCAGAGTCTAGCACAGTACCTGACACACAATAGGTGCTCATACGTTTATCAGTTAAGTTTACTATAGACAACACACAAAAAAATAGCAGCATGAGCAGCTATAGCAGTAGAATCTCAGAATATGAATAACACTGAAGGGAAGAAAATGAGGCAAGACCACATCTGGAAGGCAAGGGACTCATGGTTAAGTAGTTAAAAACAGACGGCCATGACCAGATTCATAATTCAAAGAAAAGCTCTCTTTTTTTCTTTGTTAACATGGCCAGGAGCTACTTAATATCTTCTCAGGCACATTAAACTCTAACCACATTTATGTATCTCAAGTGACATCTAGTGGTCTTATAGATAGCACATTTGTAATACTCAGATGGCATATTATTAAAAGCCAATTCCATTTAATATGCATTTATACAACGCTTATTATTTGCCAGGCACTGTACTAGGCACAAGGCATAGCCATGAATTAAACACGACCCTTGCCCTCAAGGAGCTCACAGACAAGTAGGGGAAACAGATACAACTAGAGCATAATCCCTAAGGGCTTGCTATCAGGGAGTGCTGGCTTCAAATCTGGGCTTGGCTGCTTTTTAGCTGTGTGAGGTCGGTCAAGTTATGTAGCTGTATGAACTATAATTTTATCACCAGGAAAATGGAGCAAATATCTACCACACAGAGTTGCTGCAAGGATTAAATGAGAAAATGTATTGGAAGATGTTAAAAGAATGTCTGATGCATCATTAATACTAAGTGGCAGCTCTTATAACATTACAAGGCTGAATAATGAATAAGTAAGTGCAATAATAAGGAGATCCAATTAACACAAACAGAAGTGTGGTTCCAAGAGACAAGAACAGGGGGCAAAGGAGATGGCACTAAATTGTGTCATTGGGAGTAAAAGATAATTTCAGGCAGAGGGAACACTATGAGCAAAAGCTCAAAAACAGACAAGTGCAAAGAGTGTATAGTAAACAGTAGGGAGCCAAATGTGACTGTCACGTTATGTGAAAGGACAGAGGAATAGCTGGCTAGTTCTAATTTGTCAAGGGTCCAATATCTATACAACAGCTAGAGTGACCTTTTTACACTCTAAATTAGTTCAATGTCACTATAAAATCCTCCAAGATTTCTAATTGTATTTAAAAATCCAAACCCTTTACCATGTCCTACAAGACCCTATAGCAGGTGTCCATAAACTATATCCCCCGGGCCACATCTGGTAGCCCTCCTGCTTTTGTAAATAAAGTTTTGCTGGAATACAACTACACAGGTTAATTTAAATACTAACTATGGCTGCTTTCACACTAGAGTAGCTGAGTAGCTGAGACAGAGAGTGGATGGCCTGCAAAGCCTAAATATTTACAATCTGACCCCTTTCAGTAAAAGTCTGCAGACCCTTATCCCCATGGGATCTTGTCCACCTCATTTCCTGCCCACCCTTCTCCATCACTATACTTTTCCCCTATGTGAACTTTTCCCCTGTTCATTAAATAGGCCAAGTCTGTTTGTGCCTCAGGGCCTTTGTACTTGCTCTTCCCTTTGCCTGGACTGCTTGTCTTCCTGATAATTGTTTAACTAGCCATCTAGCCATATCCTATCATTCAGGTAGCCTGAGTTCAAATGTAATCTCTCAGACAGACCACCCCTGACCTCCTTATATAATGCACCCCCATCCCCAAGTCACTATCATAGTACCTTGCTTGACAGCTAGCATAGCATTTAATATCATCTAAAATTGTCAGGTTCATTTTGTTTACAAGTTTTTTATTTGTCTTCTCCCACTAAAGTATAGATATTTGAGACTAAGGACCTTTTCTATCTCATTACTATCACTGCCCTTCTCTACAGCAGGATTTCTTGATATTAGCATTACTGTACTGCCATTTTGGCCCAGATAATTCTTTGTTGGTGAGGAGGAAGAGGGTGAGCCTCTTCATCCTGAGGACTGTAGGATGTTTAGCAACATTCCAGGCCTCTACCCAGAAGATGCCAGTAGCATCACCTGCTTCTAGTTGTGACAATCAAAAATGTCTCCAGACATTGCCAAATGTCCCTTGTGGAATAAAATTATCCTCAGTTGTGAACCACTGAGTTGGAGCCTAAAATAGTGCCTGGCACATAGCTGGTGCTCAGTATGTATTTATTGAATGAATGAAAAAAGGGCACATTTGAAGTGCTATAGTAGGAGCTTTACAGACATTAACTCACCAAATCCTTGCAACAACAGCCCTAGGAGGTAGGTACCATGACACGATGTTAGGATGAGGAAAATGAGGCTTTAAAAAGCTTAAAGAACTTGCCCAAGATCACAAAATTAGCAAGTGAAGGGGTGAGAACTGAAAACCAAGTTTAAACCAACCAAACTAACATGAGTATTAAACTTCCAGGGTTTATCAGCATCTTCAAAATTGTACTAGATAAATTTGGGGGAAGAAAAGTGAAACTTAAAATATAGCCTGTGATGCAAAGAGCACCCCCCTCCCGACCCAATAAAACAAGAAAGGAACAAGAAGTAATATAAGACTAGAAGTCAACACTGTATATAATTAAGTGCCAAAGTATGTTATTATGATAGGCAAGATGGGGCCAAAGAACTTTCAAAAGTAGTGGAATAGATTAAACTTTGTATCAGTAAGTAGGTTTTTGCTTTTTCTTTTGAGGGGAGATGGTAAGCCTGGGTATTCTGTTTGGTTTGTCTTTACATTTAATTTTGTTCTCCTTCGTAAAATGAGGAAGAGTCTTTATTACAAGCTCTTGAGAAAAGAAGGCAGCTTAGTCTTTTCAAAATTTACCATCCTAATTTCTTGATGAAACATGGTATAGAAGAAATTAAGAAGGCCCAGAGGCTCCTCTAGCCACCATTTAATTATGTGGATGACCTTAAACAAATCAGAACCTTTCTAACCTCCAATTTTTTCACTTGTAAAATGGAGTTGTTGTGTTTAGAGAAATATATATAAAGCACTTAGCACAATGCCCAGTACACAGTAGTTGCTCAATAAATGCCAGGTCCTCCTTGAAGAAATAATTAAGGTTATAAAAACATTATGTTTGTGTATTTTATATTATATACAATAACAGCACAGAAATGTTAAGAAATGGATTTTAATAGTAAGAAGAGATTAAGACAGTAACAACACTTAAAGTGTGATTTAGGGCTGGCTGGTCTTCAGACTATTAAAAGAAAAGCATACTAGAATGAAAAAAATGGAGGACAGAATCTGTAAAATGTGAAATACTGTTTTCTCTAGTGAACCCTATGTATTCTGGAACCTTGGTACGTCTTATTGTCTATGAAGTTTCAGCCAAACACAGAACTAAAATCAACAAAGGCTTTAGCAACATAGGCTGCTGTATCCATGGAAACAAATGCGGAACTCTTCTCCTGAGATACGAGGAGCTTTCCACTTGAATGCATTAACTAGTACACATTCAAGACTAAGTCCTCATGATCTTGGCCTCAGATTATTAGGTTGGAAACAGTGCTGATCATAAAGATGTGAAAAAAATAATAAAATCTAGTGCTTCCTTTCTGCAGATGGAAGAAACAATTTTGATCCAAACTGGTGATACAAATTAAAATCTGTAATATATGCATATCCTTTTGACCATTCAATTCCACTTCTAGGAATGCATCTTAAGGAAATAATTAAACAACTTCACAGTGGAGTATACATTTAAGAATGTTCACTTTGGCTCGGCGCCTATAGCTCAACCGGCTAAGGCGCCAGCCACGTACACCTAAGGTGGTGGGTTCGAATCCCCAGCCCGGACCCGCCAAACAACAATGATGGCTGCAACCAAAAAATAGCCAGGCGTTGTGGCGGGCGCCTGTGGTCCCAGCTACTTGGGAGGCAGAGGCAGGAGACTCGCTTGAGCCCAGGAGTTGGAGGTTGCTGTGAGCTGTAATGCCACGGCACTCTGCCCAGGGGGACAGCTTGAGGCTCTGTCTCAAAAAAAAAAAAAAAAAAAAAAGAATGTTCACTTTGTTGATGGTAATTGTAATAGCAAAATCTTCAAATGGTAATGGTAATAGCAAAATCCTAGTCCAACAACAGGGATTTGATTAAAGAAATAAGGATATATGCAGCCATTAAAATAATTGTTAATATATTTACTAATGTAAACATCCATGCTAAAAGTATATGACATTTAAAAAATATAGCCCCACTTTGTTAAAAATATACATAATGCGTAGCAAAAATTCTGTAAAAATATTCCTTAAATGCAAATAAAATACTTTTTTCTCCCCCCAAAAAACTATTCCTTAAATTATTAACACTGGTTTTTGTTTTTGTTTTGCATGTTTTCCTTTCTTCTGTGCCATCTAGCAGATATTTTAAAAGGAAAAATAAAAGACTACAGATTCACCAAAGCTTAGAAATAAAATGACGATAAGCAGAAAAATAAACTGAATTAAAATTTAATATTAAAATGAGGTCTCCAGTTATCACTTACCTTATATGCAAGCATGACAGCATTGCAGTTGTGCCACCACCAAACACCCAAACAGTAAAAAACACAATCAAAAGTGTGGTGCTGAACATCATTTGCCGTGCATAAGTAGCAGTATCTCGAATGGCCAAGGCAAATGCCATTGCACCTCGAAGGCCTACAAGGGAATGGAAAAGGCATTATCTTCAATAGCTTATCTCCAACACAAGCTTCATAAATTCAGAGAAAAAAGCACATTCTAAAATCTTAGAAGCACATGAAAAAATACACAATTAATATTAAAATACCTGTATATACAAATGGAAATAGAATTTGTATGATACTGACAAGCATTGGACTCTTAACAATTCTTTATTATTTATACAATTAATTAATTATTTTAAATGGAGTCTCGCCCTGTCACTCAGGCTAGAGTGCAGTGGCATGATCATAGTTCATGGCAGCCTTGAACCCCTAGGTTCAAGCAATCCTCCCACCTCAGCCTCTTGAATACCCATTACAGGTATGTGCCATCATTTCCAGCTAACTTTTTTTTTTATTTTTGCAGAGATGGGTCTCACTTGTTGTCCACGGTGGTCTTGAACTTCTGGCCTCAAGCAATCTTCCCACCTTGGCCTTCCAAAATGTTGGGATTACAGGCATGAGCCACCATGCCCAGCCTTATTTTTTAAAATTTACATACATTAACATTCTCTCTTTTCAGTCTACAGCTCCTTGAGTTTTGACAAATACATAGAGGTGTATGACTATTATCACAATCAAGACACAGAAGGGTTTCATCATCCACTTCTTACAAATTCCTTTGTGTTATCTTTTTTTTTTTCAGTTCTTGGCCAGGGCTGGGTTTGAACCCGCCACCTCTGGCACATGGGGCCAGCGCCCTACTCCTTTGAGCTATAGGCACCGCCCTCTTTGTGTTATCTTTGAACTCCAAACTCTTTTTCACCTCACTAAACCCCTGGCAATCACTGATGTATTCTCAATTGCCATGACTTTGTCTTTTTAAGAATGTCACATATCGAGAGATGAATAGAACCTTCTCTAAAGAAGACAGATGAATGGCTAACAAATATATGAAAAAAATACTCATTGTTCCTAATTATCAGAGAAAGGCAAATCAAAACCACCCTAAGATATCACCTAAGCCCAATGAGGATGCCCTACATCACAAAATCTCAAAGCTGCAGATGCTGGCATGGGTGTGGAGAAAAGGGAACACTTTTACACTGCTGGTGGGACTGCAAACTAATACAACCTTTTTGAAAGGAAGGATGGAGAATCCTCAAAGAACTCAAACTAGACCTCCCATTTGATCCTGCAATCCCATTACTAGGCACCTACCCAGAAGAAAAAAAATCATTTCATCATAAGGACATTTGCACTAGACTGTTTAATCGTAGCTCAATTTACAATTGCCAAACTGTGGAAACAACCTACATGCCCACCAATCCAGGAATGGATTAGAAACTGTGGTATATGTATTCCATGGAATACTATTCAGCCACTAAAAAAGATGGAGACTTTACATCTTTTATATTAACCTGGATGGAGTTGAAACACATTCTTCTTAGTAAAGCATCACAAGAATGAAGAAGCAAGAATCAAATGTACTCAATTCTGATATGAAGATAATTGATGAACTAGTACATGGTGGGGGGTGGGAGAAATGGGGAGCAGAGAGAGGAAAGGAGAGAGGGGGGTGGGGGTTATGGTGTGTGACACACCTCTTGGAGGCAGGACACAATTATAAGAGAGACTTTACCTAACAAATGCAATCACTATAAACTTGTTCTCCGTACCCTCAATGAATCCTCAACAATAACAAATAAAAGAATGTGAACAGAGTCTTCAGAGTTTAGTTTTATAATAAAAACTTGGAATAATTAGACCTTTACATTCCTGAAGATAAACATGTAATCTTTTATCATATTTTGCTCAATAAAATTGTTCAGAAGATCAAAATGGTAAAGACAATGTAAAATTTAACATTTTAATACTGAAGTTGTACACTGTTTTACTTAACATTTTGGGGAGTAATTTGCTCTGACTTGAACTCAAGAAAATACTTTTTGTTGCTAATGTAATCTGTTTTTGTAATGATGTCAGCAAATAAAAGGATGCTCATTATTCGGGGAAAAAAAAAGAATGTCACATAAAGGTAAGGCTGGCATGGTGGCTCACACCTATAATCCCAGAACTCTGGGAGGCTGAGGTGAGTGGATTGCTTGTGGGCATTGGGGTGGGTGCTTGAAGTCCCAGCTACCTGGGAGGCTGAGGCAAGAAGATCGCTTGAGCCCAAGAGTTGGAAGTTGCTATGAGCTATGATACTGCAACCTGCAACACTCTACTGAGGGCAACTAAGTGAGACTGTCTCAAAAAAAAAAGAAAAAGAAAAAAAAAAGAATGACACATAAATGGACTCATATAGCATATAACCTTTCCAGACTGGCTTCTTTAACTCAGCATAATACCTCTGAGATCCATCCACATTGCTGAGTGGATCAGTCGTTTATTCCTTTTAGTGCACAGTAGTATTCCAAGGTATAGATGCACCACAGTTTGTTTAGCCATTCATCCGTTGAAAGAAAGACAAATGGGCTATTTCCAAGTTTTAGCAATTATGAACAGAATGGCAAAAAAAATTCACTTACAGGTTATAAAATGTGTTCATCTTTATCTTTACCATACTGTGTCACATTTCTGAACCAAGGATTTGGGACCAGAATATGAAGACATTCCCATAGAAGGGAATGGGACATAATGAAAAAAATATTCTATTTGAGGATACAACTTCAATACTTAAAGGAGTCTTATATTACCGCATAACATCTCAGTGTGACATCAAGCTGTATACATCAGTGTACATGCAGTGTGACTGACTGCTGGGAGTGGGCAAAAAAGGTTGGTTAGAGGTTGGGTGCAGTGGCTCAAGCCTATAATCCTAGCACTCTGGGAGGCTGAGGCAGGTGGATTGCCTGAGCCCAGGAGTTTGAGATCAGCCTGAGCAAGAGCAAAACCCCATCTCTAAAAATAGCTGGGCATTGTGGCAGGTGCTTGTAGTCCCAGCTACTTGGGAGGCTGAGGCAAAGGGATAGCTTGAGCCCAGGAGTTTGAAGTTGCTGTGAGCTATAACATCACGGCATTCTATTGAGAGTGACAAAGTGAGACTCAGTCTCAAAAAAAAA
>NW_003852647.1:552225-569595 GCF_000181295.1 Otolemur garnettii | reverse complement strand
AAAAAAAAAAAAAAAAAAAGGAGGAAAGTTATAACTTACCAGCAAACATCATCATATGTTGAAAATTTGATCCAATCTTACTTCTTCTACCCAAATTGAGTAAGAGGGACAAGGGATAAATATTTGCAGCTCTTCCCAAGAAAATAGCAATCTAAAATTATCAATAGGTTAGGGATCATTTCTTAATATTTAGACTACACATTCAAGACGGTTAGAGTCTATTTTAGGGAGCTCAGTTTCTAACACAGTCTCTTGGTTTCATTGTCTAACACAGTGCTGTCCAACAGAACTTTCTACAATAGTGGAAATTTTCTGTACCTGCACTGTCCAATACAGGGAGCATCTGAAATGTGGCTAGTATGAACAAGAAACTGAAAATTTTAAATTTTTTTATTTTAATTTAAATTTAAATAATCCCATGTGGCTAGCTGCAACCAAATTAGACAGTACAGGTCTAACACAGGAAATTTACTAGCTAAAGACAAACATGTTTAAAAGCAAAACTTTTTTACTATACTTTTAAGATTATTAATAGAATAGGATAATTTATTTCATTGTTGGTGTTGGTAGGAAGAGGAGTAATACTGTCTAAACTTTCCCTTCCCTCCTTAAGACAAAGAAAGGGCAGCTCAACTATTTCATACCACTAAAACTCCTGCTAGCCTCAATATACTCCATGGAGTCTATATTTCCTACCTGCTTCAAAGGAAAAATTTAATGTGGAATTCAGATTGGTTTTAACTAGAAGCCAATTTTAATATCTTTTTTTCCAGTTTACTATCTATAGAGACTTCCACTTTATAATTAGAAATTTTCTTACAAGGGTCACAATGAAGTCTCCATCCCATTTCTTAAGAGGAACATAGAGGAAAATCTAAGATTAAAAACAAAACAAAGTGGGAGGAATGTTGCTGGCCTAAGTAACTTTGGACAAGAATGGAGTCTACAAGACTAAAGGCAAAAGAAACTGCACAGAAGCTTTCTATGCTTATAGATAAAGCTGTTTCCCACGGGAGTACTGGTTAACAGTTCTGATACTGTTATACATGTGTACTGGAACTGAACAATCAAGTAAACGGATGGCATGTGGTGGGAGTCAGGTTTCTCACTGTTACGGGGAGAGTGCAATTCAGCAAAGGGAGAAGGCCAGAAGGATTCTATGGTAATGAATTAGAGTTGGAGATATCCGAATGAACTCATGCTTAGCTGAACAGAGACACAGATGGTTACACACAGATATATGAATAGATGCATGAATATACATGAGTTAGTATATACATTCACATTTCCTTGCTCTGTCAGGTGGCACTGAGCACACCAAGTGCCCAGATATTGGTTTCTAATACTATTCTCTAATAAAAGGAACCAGGGCTCCTTGGAGAAATAGCCAATTCTTAGCTGAGGCAGAAAATATACAAGATGAACCTAAAAAAAAATATTTTAGTTCCAGAAAGTAGGGAAGTGCTCAAAAAAATAAAAATAAGGGCCGGGTGCAGTGGCTCATGCCTATAATCCCAGCACTTAGGAGGCCGAGGCAGGTGGATTCCCTGAGCTCACAGGTTTGAGACCAGCCTGAGCCAGAGCAAGACCTAGTCTCTAAAAATAGCCTGGCATTGTGGCCGGTGCCTGTAGCTCCAGCTAGTTGGGAGGCTGAGGCAAGAGAATTGCTTAAGCCTAAGAGTTTGAGGTTGCTGTGAGCTGTGATGTCATGGCACTCCACCAAGGGTGACAAAATGAGACTCTGTCTCAAAAAAAAAAAAAACACAATAATATGTAAAAGAGACACCAGGACTCACTGAAAGAGCTCCCAGTAGCCAAAGTTTGAGCAACAAAATAAAAAAATAGTTGTATTATATTATAACCCCAAATATAAAATAAGTATCAATGAATCCATATTGATACAAATAAATAACTGAATAAAACAATAAATTTGGGAGAATCTCCTGTGTAAGGAATTCTAAATAATTTTATAGACACTCTGTTCTTGAGGAGGTGGAATGTAATTCCCCATTCCTCAGTGTCTGTGCAAAGTGGCTTCCTTCTAGGCAGTAGTATACAGAAAGGAGGAACAAATAAGTAACTTGACAATGGAGAACAATGACAAACACTACCTGAAGCAAGTGATTACAACTACCATCAGCATTGCCAAGTAGGGACCCTCGATATGACGTGATGAGAATGCACTTCACCTCTGTTGTCTTCTTCCCCAAATCTAATCATGGGGGGAAATATCAGACAAGTTCAAACTACAGGACATCCTACAAAATAGCTGGCCAGTACCCTTTGAAACTGTTAAGGGTCACCAAAACTAATGAGCATATCTGGAGCTGTCATAGTTGAGTAGAACCTAAGAAGATGTGACTATTAAATGTAATGGTGGTATCCTGGACAGGACCTTGGAACAGAAAAAGAATATTAGGGGAAAACTATGCAAATCTGAATAAAGTATGAACTTTTGTCACTAATAATATATCAATATTGGTTCATTCATCATGACAAATGTACCATGCTAATGTAAGATGTTAATAGAGGAAACCAAGTGTGGGGCACGTGCAAATTTTTTATATTATCTTCCCAATTTTTCTATAAATCTAATACTTGTCTAAAATGAAACATTTATTAAAAATAGTGATTTCCTAAATAAGAAAAAACATAATGACAATCAAATACATGAGGTGATATGGCGGTGACTGCAAGCTGTCTGCAATATCTATTCTTCTTTCCTTTCGGTAGTAGATACTCCTCTCTCCCATCCCCAATTTTTATCTAGGTACACAGTCACTCAGATAATGAATATAATTCCCAGTCTCTTTTGCAGTAGGTGTAACCAGTGATGTTAAATGGAAGGAATGTGTACATATTCTTGGCTGTGCCCTTCAAGGCAATAGGCAGACACCAGAGTGAGCCACCTTGCACTATAAGAATAAGGGCAACTCTCTAAGGATGTTAGCAACATGGCTGCTTGGGTGCCTCAGAACTTTCTGGAGCACAGCTGTCATACCAGTTCAGACTTTTAGATGAGGAAAAAAGAATTTTTTATCTTGTTTAAACCTGAGTTAATCAGAGTCTTTGTCACATGAAACCAAACCTATATCTTAGCTAATATAGCCAGAAAAAGAACAACTCTCTCCTGTTAAGAGTCCATTTTCATGGCGGGATAGTTTTCATTGAGGAACTTTTATAAAGACATCTATAGAGAATACTTTGCCTAATTTTCCATATCAAATATAATGGATCAAGCCACTTGACTGCTCAAAAATTTCTCCAAGGCTAGCAGGATATTAAATTAATGATTTCATTGTTACCTTTCAGCTAAAATCTTCTCTCATTAACAGGACTTTATCTTTTTACCTGAAGTTCATTCTCAGACTAAGACTCTGCAGAATGGCACTTCACTTTCTAACAGAGATCCTACATATAGTTTTAATTTCTAAAAATTTGTTGCTAATCTCCTTGACAGAATCTTTTTTTTTTTTTTTTTTTGAGACGGAACCTCAAGCTATCCCCCTGGGCAGAGTGCCGTGGCATCACGCTCACAGCAACCTCCAACTCCTGGGCTCAAGTGAGTCTCCTGCCTCAGCCTCCCAAGTAGCTGGGACTACAGGCACCCGCCACAACGCCCGGCTATTTTTTGGTTGCAGCCATCATTGTTGTTTGGCGGGCCCCGGGCTGGGGATTTGAACCCGCCACCTTAGGTGTATGTGGCTGGCGCCTTAGCCACTTGAGCCACAGGAGCCGAGCCCCTTGACAGAATCTTCATTCTGAAGTGGGTTTTTAAAAATATTTATTTTGGAAATACCTTACTGAAAGCTTCTCCTCTCTGACCATCATCACTCCTTCCATGTTTCTTGTTCAATTATCACAATCATTCTTCAACCTCATTGGGACTTCTGGTCCAAAGATCCCTCTACTTTTTCCTCAATCAGTCCTCTCCTTTCTTATCCTCATGCTAATTAATATTCTTTGCAATAACCTACATTTACTTGTCCCTCTCTGTTCTCATCACACCCACCTGACAAAAATCCCAAACCTGGATGTAACTAATTATCTCTTTTCTCCATCCTTACAGCCAAGCAGGGCAGATTGGTTCTACTGCTAATAATACCTCTTCCTCAAACACAAATGGGTCCGTAGTACTGCTTAGCTCTGTCGCTCAGGCTGGAGTGCAATGGCATCATCAAAGCTCGCTCAAGCCTCGAAGTCCTGGGCTCAAGCAATCCCAGTTGTTATAGAGAATGGGAGAACGAATTGATCCTTTTATCAACTCCTAGGACTTGTTTAAGCCAGCCTCTAAGATGGCTGTCAATAATCCCTGCCTCTTAGTAGCAACACTTTTGGGTAATCCCTGCCCAAACTGTACCAAGTTGATATATATGACCAAAAGAATATTGCATAAGTGATGCTGGTATGTTACTTCCAGAATCGGGTTATAAAGGGCACTTCAGCTTTCATCTTAAGGCTCTCTCAGCTTACTCACTCTGGGGGAAGCCATGAGCTGAGCTCTCTATGAACATGTCCATGTGGAGAAGAAGGAAAGTCAGCTTTGTGAAATGAGTGAGTTTGGAGTGGACCCTCCAGCCCTAGTCAAGTCTTCAGAGAGTACATCCCAGCAATCTCATGAGTGCTCCTGGAGCCGAAACCACCCAGCTAAACTGCTTCAGGATTCCCAACCCCTAGAAACTGTGTGAGATAATGAATGTTTGCTGTTTTAAGCTACTAAGTTTTAGGGTAATTTGTTGCATAGTAGATAATGGATATACTACTCAGCTTGCTACTGACTTTCAGATGATCTCACTTCCTACTTTATAGATAAAAATAGAAGCCAGGAGACAGGAGCTCCATCTTACCAATGTACCTTCATCTCGACATACCCTGTTCTCTCCAGTAGCAATGGGACAGCTGTCCCTCTTCCCAGTAAAGGACAAATTCCCTCTCCATATGATTCAGATTTCATCTCTTTCTGCCTTCTTTTGAGGTTTACACTATTGCCTGCTTTCTATCATATGCTCAGCTTCTTCCTTCCAACTAATTTCTAAAGATTTAATTCACTCCCGAGAGATAGAGAAAGAAAGAAACCAAAGCAGCTTCAGTCAACTTTTCCTCATTTGTGCCCTGCTGCCTTGTGGCACAGACTGCTAAATGTTTCCCAGTAGCCATCCTTTCTTTCTTTCCTTTAGTAATAGAGGACAAACAGTTTTATCTTTTGGGGTAGGCAGAACAGTAAGAAACTTTTCTATTACTTTGCTCTGTCAACATTATTTGTGCAATAAATAAAAACAAAATAGGATAGAATAAATAGAATAGAAAATAAGGTGGGGTCCTTATTTGCTTTACTCAGGGAAAATTTTATATATTTAAATGTACTCTCATCAGTCACGTGCCCCAAAGTCATGTGAAAATCTCAGTTAAAATAGTTTTCAAAATAGAATACACAATAAAGGATACAAATGCTCCTACTACAAATGTTGGGTTAAAGACATGGTTCTGGAAGGTGAATAGTGTCAGCCCCATGTAGGAGAAGATGAAATTCTCTGCCAAGAAATTGAGAAGCTCAAACAACTGAAATGAAAATTTTAAAAGGTTAGTTCAGTAAACAAATCAGTCATATAATTAGAAAACATGAGTATTATTAAGATAATGAAACAGACACTTTGAATACGTGAAGTTCATGCCTACACCTAAAAACACATGATTCAGAGGGGAGCAAATGTAGAGACGACAATGTCCAGTCCTACAGAAAAAGCCAGAAATGTTGCTTTCTCACTTTCTCCAATCAGCTTCTCTTCTCCAAACCACCCCCATCTTCAGTCACTTCTCCCCTCTTTCTCCAAACCTTGCCAGTTTTAGCTTAGCTTTCATCCACTCCCACCCATAATACTGCAGAAGGACCCTGACTGGTATCCCCGCCATCCCTATCCCAATCAGTGAACCTTTCTAAAAATATCAGTTTCAGGATATTTCCTGCTTTATAAGCTAAAAGATTCTGTTTAGCTTTTTATACTGACATAAAATGCTTGGTGACAACTCTTATAACTGGCTGGCCATATGACTTCACTTTTTCCACAGGTCTTAGTCCTCATATAGGAACCAAGCTTCCTGCAGACCCAGCTTCTTCCGTATAATCCTGCACTCCATGTCCTCACCTACTACCCGCCCACTCCACCCTGTTCACACCAGGCCTCCGTATGTGTTACTAACTCAGCAAGTGTGGGAGACTTGCTGAATGAAGAAAGTTAAGACCCTCCATGACCTGCTGTCCTTATGGCCACCACAGTTATCTACCACTGCTCTCTACCACAAGCCTCCACCCCACAACAGGACAAAAGTTAAGAACATGGGCTCGAGAATCAAAATGCCTAGGCTTGAACTCTGCCTTCCCTACTTGCTAGCTGTGTAGCTTTTGGCAAGCTCATTAATTCTTTAAAACCTATTTTTTATTACCTAAAAATTGGAATAAAAATTAAAATAAGTATATATTTAATTTTCTTTAAATGATTTAATATACTATTATTACCATTTAATATATTATTACTATTATGCGATTATTACTTATTCTTGTTCAATTCTAATAAGCTACATTTTAGCCAGTGTTGACAAGGTGCTCAATACTATATTAAGGACTTTACATGTATTATCTCATACTAATTTCACAACAATTCCATGAAGTAGGTACTATTAATATCTCCATCTAAAGATGGCAAAACTGAAACACAAATAAGTTATGAAACTTATTGCTGGTCACACAGCGAGAGTGGAACCAGAACTTGAAACACCATAGTGATTCCCAAGTCCCAGTTTTATGCCACAACATGGGCCTACAAAATTTTCCTGTGAATGGCCAGAGAGTAAATATTTGAGGCTTTGCAGGCTACAAGGTCTCTGTCACAACTACTTAACTCTGCCAGGATAGCACAAAAGCAGCCACAGAGTATACATTAAAAAGAAATGGATGTGGCTGTGCTCCAAGAAAATGTTACTGATGTCCAGATGTGGAAGAAAAGAAAAAAAGAGAAAACCTTACTGATAGACATGAAAATGAAAATTTCATATAATCACCATAGGTTACAAAATATTCTTCTTTTGATCTTTTTCTAACCATTTTAAAATGGATGGAAATAAAATCGTCCTTCACTCATAGATCAGCAAGGGCCAGATTTGGCCTAAGGACTGGAATAGTCTAACTATTCCTCAATACTTTACTGCCTTCTTTTTATTCCTTCCTTTTTCTGTACTGCGCCCCCCTCCCCATTTTTCCCATCCTCTTAAGCTCACCACTTCCTTTACAATAGCATTCCAGTTCCTCAAGCCTCAAACCATTTCCCCCCTTATCTGATGTCTTCTATGACACACAATCCAAAGCACACAATCTAGAATTGCTATGAGTCATGTTTTTTTTTTTATGTATATAAGCTTTGCATCACCAATAAACCAGAAGCTTTCGTCCTGTTCTTGCTTTTCATTCATAACTCCATTACCTGGAAAAATGCTGAACTTCCCAGCTGATTTGCTCCTCTATATTTACTGTACTAAATTAATTTATAAAAAAGACTTATAACCTCAATGCTTAGGCTTGGAAGGGGAAGCTTAACCTCTTCTGAGGGTTGGGGGGAAAATAGATCATAAACTAAATCCATGGCTCCAGAAGAAGAAAAAGTACTCTTGCTCCTCTTTTAGCACCAGTCCTTTCCAGGCTAATCTCACTATGTTCTAATCATTTAGCAAAACTTAAAAAGCTTCTATTTCTCACTATAACCATAGGCAAGTAAGCATCTGTTTCTATTCCAGAAATTACATTTGGTTCATAGTTTTGTCCCATACACCTCATAAAGCTGGAAAATTTTATGCCTATTCCTTTAAGATTCCCTTCAGGCATCCTGTGCAATTGATCATTCAGTACTATATGAAGCCTGACCACTGACACAGTTCCCTGACCCTTGACGTTCATGTAACGTAGCAGTTTTGCAGTGTCAGGGTAAAGACTGAAGGAGGTTAATCTCTCGGTACACCCCGTCAGATTGTAAGTTAATCTTATCTATATCACACAGCAGTAGTTCTAGTCAAGACAAAGTAGTTTCCAAAATGTTCTTCTTAAAAGCCATCAGATTAGGAAAACACTAAGAGAAAAGGAAGCTAACTGACTGTGTACTGGAGCCACAGTAATAGCCCCTGGCTATTCTGCTGACCTATCTCTACCCTAAAAGTTGTCACTCTTTAATCTGCCAATCCCAACTATGTCTGGCATCAAAGGAAGAGAAGCTGAAATGCGCAAACATCATTTTGAACAGATCAAAGATTACTTTTAAGTAAAATGACTTCCATTGTGCTGAAAGAACAATAAAGTTAATTCATAAACTATGAAGTTTCTCTTACCTGTTTAGTTCTATGCTGAGACTCCGTGGACAAATTATTATATGTATAGTGTGCTTGTGTGATGCCACAAAATAATACTGCGACCACACCTATAAAGACATCAAGTCACAAGTTCACATAGAAGAATGGTTCCCAAGTTTTACACCAGTTCTTCTTTTACAGAAATTTTCATCTGTGACTTACTTTGTTGAAAGGAACCACTTCCATTGCATACCTTTTTTATATTCTAAAGTGACAGTTTAAATCCCAACCACAAGTATGTTCAAACACTAAACGAGGTGATCTACTCATGTGACTGGCAAAGTCACTCGTAAGTGCTTACAATCAAAAGGAGAAAGTAACCTACCTGTAAAACCCCATGCTTCAGCCAAGAGAAAGGTACTCCAGGACATCAAGAAAAATAGGCCTGTTTCCAACAATTGGAACTCCCGTAATTTGGTGAACTTTGTCACGTGAGACTGTTAAGGTTGGTAACAAGATCTTGTAATACAGATGTGCGACTAGAAAAAAACAGTCTAGGCTCGGCGCCTATAGCTCAACCGGCTAAGGTGCCAGCCACGTACACCTAAGGTGGCGGGTTCGAATCCCCAGCCCGGACCCGCCAAACAACAATGACGGCTGCAACCAAAAAATAGCCGGGTGTTGTGGCGGGCGCCTGTGGTCCCAGCTACTTGGGAGGCGGAGGCAGGAGACTCGCTTGAGCCCAGGAGTTGGAGGTTGCTATGAGCTGTAATGCCACAGCACTCTACCCAGGGGGACAGCTTGAGGCTCTGTCTCAAAAAAAAAAAAAAAAAAAAAGAAAAAACAGTCTAAGCAAAGCAAGTAGGAAAGCAAAAGGATTTTACAGCTTTATACAAAAGTCACTAGATAAGGAGGCACCACAATGAAGAAACTCTTAAAACGGGCATCGGTCCTTCCCTTCAGTGAGGACATCTTACAGTTTTACCACTCGAATTGTTCTATGGTTATCATATACCTTGCCAGAAACCAGGAAGTAAAGAATAGGTAGAGACAGGAGCAACAGATCAGGTAGACAAACATGTCAACTCTATTAACTTACGACCTAAAAGCAAGACACCTTCCCTAATACAGCAATTTACATTGATAAAAACACATAATTTCCATGAGATTTCACATTTATTTGATCCTCTAATACCTCTGTGATACATAGCATTCATTCCATGATGAGGAAAGGGAGGCCCTTCACTTGATTGTATAAGTCTAACAAGTATTTGACAGTGGAAGGGCTTGCGCCAAGTTATTACAAATCTCAGGCTAGGATCTACAGTCACTCAACCACTAGGTACTACAACAAAATGATTAACAAGATATACTTCCTACCCTTGAGGGACTTATATTAGGGAAGAGATACTATCTCTACTGGCTCATTCTTCAGAAGTCTTTTTATTGCCCCTCTATGCCTCAGTCCACCTACATAAAACTGTAAAAGCAGCCTCTTCTAGCAGAAGGCTCAAGTGTATCAAACTGATTCTTTTTTTTTTCTTTGAGACAGAATCTTACTTCATCATCTTCAGTACAGTGCTATGGCATCATAGCTCACAGCAACCTCAGACTCCTGGGCTCAAGTGATCCTCTTGCCTCAGCCTCCCATGTAGCTGAAACTACAGGTGCCCGCCACAATGCCTGGCTATTTTTAGAGACAGGGTCTCCGCTGTTGTCAGGCTGGTCTCTAACTCCTGAGCTCGAGCAATCCGCCTGTCTTGGCCTTCTAGAGTATTAGGATTACAGGCATAGCTGTAAGTGATTCTTGAAAAAGAATGGTGTATTTTTTTTGAGAATAATTATCATAGACGTTTTAGAGGGGGAAACTCTTTAGAAATCATCTAGTCCCACTCATCCTTCCCACTGTCCCCACACTCCACTTTCCTACACTGAGATCCAAAGAGGTGAAGTATCGAAGCTTCTATCACATGTGTCTGCCACTGTATGAAAGCTCCAAAGAGGCAGGGGTCAATGTTTGTCTTGTTTAGCTTTGATACCCCAAGGTACAATATCTGGCAAATAGCACATAATCAAGAAATGTCTCTTTAATGAACACAAGAATAATAAGTCCAATATTTTTAATAGCTAACTAGGAGCAGTACTAGGACTCTAAAACCTAGGTTCTTTGGGCATCTCAGGACACTACAGTACAAAGTTTAAAATTAGGAGAGCTGAAGTGAACCCATATATCCTAACCCAGGAACCATATTTTGTTCATTTGGTATCATGGTTGTAGATTTTGTCCTACTAAACAAAGAGCAAAAGACTGCCAGGCTGACCAGCAGCAAAGAATACCCAGAAGCTCTTTGGAATATATCCTTTATATCAATTTAATCTATACCTTAAAATTTACTCTCAAAGGGATACTGCATCTAATGACACTTTTGCATTAAAAGTTTTAGGGCATGCCAGGCATGGTGGCTCATGCCTATAATCCTCGCACTCCGGGAGTCCAAGGCAGGTGGATTTCTTGAGCTGAGGAGTTTGAGACCAGCCTGGGCTAGAGTCAGACCCCCTCTCTAAAAATAGCCGGGCACTGTGGTGGGCATCTATAGTCCCAGCTATGGAGAAGGCTGAGGCAAGAGGATCACTTGAGCCCAAGAGTTTGAGGTTGCTGTGAGCTATGATGCCATGGCACCCTACTGAGGGCAACAAAGTGAGAATCTGTCTCAAAAACAAAAACAACACAAAAGTTTTAGGGCACTGTGCCCTGTGCAGAACAATGAAATTACTTATTTATTTATTAGCAAAGCTTATTGCTTAATATTTTCAAACCAAGTACTTAAGTTATAAAGTTAATAATTCTAACACAATTCTAATCATGAAAAGTATAAGAAACCATAGAATATGGCATACGGCTACTTGTTAGAAAAGATAACAAAGAAAAGAAGAAAAGATAACAAAAGGATATTAAAGCTGTCACCACTCCTGTAGCAGCGCCCATAGCAAAAGATCCACTGAAGATCCCAAGGAAAATTCCAATCGACTTGAACATGGCTGTGACATCAAAGGTGTGACTGTTATCTCCAGCTGGCTGGTATGCCACTATTGAGCTAAAGAAGAGAAATTGCTCTTACTTCTAGAAGCAACTTATACTTTAAAAACATTGTCTAGTATAAAGCTTGAAAGATGAAATTAGAGGGAGGGAAAAAAAGCTCTACAACCTTTGGATTTGAATTGACAAAATAAAGACGAAAAGTTACCAAAAACCCTGCAGTATATCCAGCTAGCAAAACAACTTGGCTTTTTCTTAAATGACAATTGCAGTAGGTAGAACATTTTTAAAGTCCTCTATATGAAAGTTGTACCAAGCCTTTTTCTCCATCCTCAAGATACTGTGCAGTGTTATTCTTTTGTAATTTTGTTTAAGAATTACTAGTATTAAGTGCTCCAAAGCCCTAACATACTAATGGGAACAAGCTAATGAAAAATCCCATTTGTTTCCAACAGAAGCATAAGAATATAAAGGATATTGTTCAATACTCAACCCAGTCACATTTTATTTTTCCTATGGGAAAAAAAGGTGACTGAAGGACCCCTTCCAACTTTTAGAATACCAGCATGGGCCAAATGCCTAATATCTATTCACTCACTGAAATGGACTTTTATAGGAAAAAGGGTTCAAAAAGCCTTCTAAGGAATTAGAATCCACTCAATAGCACTTTTCGCAAAACCAGCTGGATCCTCTACCCCAAACTTCTGAAAGAAAGTCACTCTATACCAGGCCAAGACAGGCAATTACAGGAGACACTCTCCACCGTGAACTCATAGTCTAAACCTGGCCTGAAAAAGCTTCTTTTATAACAGTCACCCCAGGAAATAAAAATAGCTGAGAAAATCGCTGTTGCCAGCAGGTCTCTGGCAACAGTGCTTACCATTATTAAATCAGTTCTCATCTCGGTTAATTGATGGACCAGTCTTATAAAAAGTCCAGACTCAAAGACATCATACAAGTCACGTCAAAGAAAAGGAGAAAAAACACATTCCTAAGAATATAATGAATTCTCTCTGTGGTTACTGCAATTTTTTTTTTCTTGATTCAAAGCTAAAAAAATGTGCTTGCTATATCATGTAAATTAAAACATGTTCTTTTCATACCTCCCAGGTTAAGGAAAAACCCAAGACCAAGCTAAAATATTCTGATTTGTATCTATTTTATGGAAGTATAGCATTAACTTTAATTTCTGATAATAGTATCTAGAAATTTCAGAAACTCAATCTGAATTGAAAATTTTAAATACTTTCATTTAAATGTACAACTGTTTAACTGGATAATTTGGGTACTAGTAGATTTGATACTGTTTTGATCAATATGAAATGACCTTTACTATCACGCTAGCTTACCTAGGTATAAAGGTTCTCACCACCATGAATGTGATTTGATCACATTATAACATTAAAATATAATAGTTGGCTGGAGGAAAGAAAGGCTATTGCTACAACAACCTTCTTTCTCTTTGGTGATATTTTTCAAAATGCTGGCTGGAACAAAATATCTATGCCATGCCTCCTGAGGTTGTGTTCCCTGGATTAGTATATGCAAATCATTATTTCATTCTTTAAGCACTAAAATGTACAAGAAGACATGTACATTTTCTATGGACTGAGAACAGAAGAGAAGTTCATTTTCTTCTTTTTAAGGCAAATGCTGGCCTCTGAATTGAAATCTTAATTCATCTTTTGTACATTTTAGCTTGAGGCAGCAACATATTTTTTAAATCCTGAAAATAATACAATGTACAGTTTAGGGGGAAAAAAACATGACCTCATCATTCCATTGCCCTGGCAGATCTATTTTATTTTCCTTCTGTATTCCTTTCCCCTCTTTTTGTTAGATGCATGCTAATTCATATCTAGTCATAATCATAGGGAAACATACAGTTCTCAATTTTGTTTCTACAAGTCATAGTCTTTATAACCATGGTTTGTAAGACTGAAAATGGTCCAAATATATATAGCATAATTTAACCAAACCATTTCCCCATTGTTAGAAAATTAAAAGTTGCTTTTAATATATTTGCTACTATAAATAACAGTATGAAAGAACATCGTTGGGCTTTCTACTGACTTTGGACTATTTCCTTGCATTACCATTCTAAACTGGGACAACCAAAACATACCTGTGGTTCTTTTTACATGTTGCTCCACTGCTTTCAAAAGCTTTTGATTATATTTTTGGAGGGAAATATGACGATATCTGTCAATTTTTTAATGATCATACCCATTGACCTGGAAATTCTACTTCTAAAAAACAGCATATTTTTGTGCCATAACTTTCATTTTTTAATCGAACATTGTTAAAAATGTATTATTTCTTTTTGATGAACGGTAAAGAAACTTGTTTATAATATACCCTGAATAAAAATTTTCCAATCTTATTGGGAAGAACACCATTTAAAAAAAAATTTTTAGATTAATATGAGGGTATGAACAATTAGGTTACATTGTTTGTGTTTGTTAGGTAAAGTCCGTGTTATAGTTGTGTACCTCACCCAGGAGGTATGCCATGTACCCTTACATCATGCCTATTAGCATGATGACAGCATACCAGTCCCCCTCCATCCTTCCCTCTCCTCCCACCAACTTGAATTCAATTGAGTTTTTCTCTTGTATGGGCATGTTTTTGTTCCTCTGCTGGCTTCATATTAAGTACATTGGATTCTTGCTTTTCCATTATTCTTTAATAAGTAGAATGCTCCCTTTAAAAAAAAAAAATCCTATAAGGACCGGGCACAGTGGCTCATGCCTGTAATCCCAGCACTTGGGAGGTGGAGGCAGGTGGATTGCCTGAGCTCACAAGTTCGAGACCAGCCTGAGCAAAAATGAGACACCCTCCCCCAACCCAGTCTCTAAAAAAATAGCAGCCCATTGTGGTGGGTGCCTATGGTCCCAGCTACTTGGGAGGCTGAGGCAAGAGAATTGCTTAAGCCCAAGAGTTTGAGGTTGCTGTGAGGTATGACACCATGGGCACTCCACTGAGGGTGACAAAGTGAGAGTCTGTCTCAAAAAAAAAAAATCCTACAGAAATATTATCAAAGATTCACAGTGATTTACACATAAATATGTTCCATACCTATGCTAATCATAATAATACAATATTAGGAAATGCCAAATACAAATCAATAAGAAATTGAGATAAATTTATAATGCATTCATCCAATGGGACAATAAAGGTATTAACAGACAATGTCCAAGTGAAAAACAAAGCAAGTTACAGAAAAATATATATAGTACCATGTCTTTTATTATTTAAAAATTATTAACATACTTGTACGTATATTAATATCTTGATAGAAAAAGTCTGGATAAAAACCATAATAGTGGTTATTTCTGAGCTGAAATTTCAGAAAATTTTTACTTTCTGAGTCAAATACTTTGAATTTTTGTCACAAGATATGTTAGTTATTATCACCATAAATAATGATAAAAGGTGATAGTAATTTCAACGTTAACAACAATGTATGAGTAGTCTAGTTTTACCATACCAGGGTTTCTCAACTTTAGCACTGTTTTTTTTTTTTTTTTTGAGACAGAGTCTCCACTCAGTGGAATACTATGCAACTTATACTTTATCTCTAACCAGACAGACTATACATAGCATACTATATCCGTATATATACATTTACCTCATACAGCATGTATGAGGGAACCTGTTTCGCTTCATCCTCACCTGATTAAAAGTAACATTAAAAAAAACCCAGAAACAGTATCCTCAATGAATCCCCAACAATTAAAAAAAAAAAAAGCAGAAACAAAAACAACTTCCAACATAAGTGTCAAGAAGAGTTGCCTTAACCTCTTAAGTGTCAAACAGAACTTCAGAAAGTTCTCTCCACTTTGATGCAAGGATGCTTTTACAGAATATATATAGTAGATAATCATTAAACTAATGCGATTCAACACAAAATAGACCATTTTTATCTAAACTACTTAAAAACACAGAAAAAGCAAATGAAACATGATGATCAACATATCACTGAGCATTCTAGCTAGTAACCTCCCACAGCCAGCGATAGGACTGGTTTCACTTCAGCTTTTGGACAGGTACACATTTGCTCAACTAACAACTGTTATGATGACACTCTCCAGATATTGTCCTTCTCCACCAGAGTTCTACCAGTGGATGTAATGACTTAATTTATCTCCTATCCATCTAGAATGTTACTAGTAATGTACCATCTTTAGGGGAATTGAGAAAAGAGTTATTCATATTCTTTTCTATGAAGCTTCATCCTCTCACAAAACTCTTTTTGAGAAAGGCTAAAAGAGAAGGATGAGCATGGCCCCATGTAAGAAGTGCTATGGAAAGGGCTTTCTGTTTTTAACACATTTATTCTTCACCAACACTGATATGTACACTCCTGAGCTTCAAATTTTCCATTGAGGTTTTCTTCTCCCTTTAACACTATTCATTTGTTCCTAAAATTGAAAGAAAGAGGTTACTTACATCCCCAAGCTCAAAATCTTTCAATGAAGGTTTTTTTTCCCTTAACACTGTTCAACTGTTTCTAAAATTGCAGGGAATGGGTTGCTTTATTAGTGGGAAAAACTAAGGCATGGGACACATCAGTTTAAGATAGGACCACAACAGAGATTTTCTGACTCTTAATCCGTTAGGGCAATGATAAAGGAACACTTACTAGTAAGATGATTAAAACAGTAGAAGAATTATCTAGGACAGGGAATTGATGCTAAGAGTAACTGCCTGTAACTTATTCTCTTCACTTAGTGGTGCTTGTGATCTCACATGGACCTACATACTGGAAGCTTTAATAATCTCTGTAGCTTCTTCTTTTTTTCTTTTTTTTTTTTTTAAAAAAACACATACATTATAATCACATTACCCATTTCTCCCCTCCTTGAAATAATATAAACTTTTACTTGGTACCAATCATCATTAATAGGGCTTATATGCAGTACTGATATTAGTTACAGCCTATAGGTTTTATTTCTCAGGTTAAATTTATGTAAGTTGTAGACAGACACAAACATTCTAGAAATAAATATGGTGGGTAACATTTACATTCACTGCATTCACAAAAAAGGATTTGACCTCTGTACATCATCACACACAACATTTTAGGGATCAGTGTTATATCTTAGAAAGACTAATTTCCAACTTTGCAGTAAGGCAATGGGGGTGATCAGGCTGTGTAAACCAGAGTCAGTGATTTTATGCCCTTTTATAATTAACAAAGTAGAAATTAAGAAGATAAAAATAAAGAGAAAATGTGAAGGGTTCTTACTTCTCTCTCATAGAAAGTTCTGGAATAAGGGAACTGTCTATAGGGTTGGATTTTAGTTTGTTTAGTTAAGAGTAGGCCAGTAGGATTAAGTTATTCAGAGGTTCAGGCCCATTCTTTTACCTGCAAACACTTTGTAATAACATGTACAGTACTTTCTATAATTAGATAAATAATATTGTTTACTTTATAATTGTATCCAATAAAAAGTATATAGCTTAACACTTCTAAAGATTAAACATGTTTCTGAAATGATTATGTTAAATAAAATAAACAAACTATAATGGGATATTTCTCAATTATCAAGTTGGCAAATATATAAAAGGTTTGACAAATATGCTGTTGGTGAAGCTGTGAAGAAACAGATACTTCCATAATTTAGTGGTTAAAGTACAAAGTATAATCCCTTTGACACCCAATTTAGCAATATCTACAAAATTATAAATGTATTTATCTTTTAACTCATCAATCTCACTTCCGGGTATTCACCCTACAGATACATCTATGCATGTACAAAACAAAGTAGTTCATCATTGCAGCACCATCTGGGGCAGCAAAGAATTAGAAGCCCTTCAAGTATCCAGAAATAGGAGAATAAGCAAATAAACTATCATACAGTTCATACACAGAATACTGTGTAGCTACAATGTATGAGAAAAACTCCCTATTGGTAGGGAAAATTCTCCAGAACATACGTATGTGATAGAACAGAAGTAGTATGCTGTTATTAAAATAAAAATGAGGCTCGGCGCCT
>NW_003852647.1:548476-551935 GCF_000181295.1 Otolemur garnettii | reverse complement strand
AAAAAAAAATAAAAATGAGAGGTAAATAGATCACTTATTCATAAGTGTGCTTGCATTGAATAAAGAAATACTAGAATACACAAGTAACTAATAGAAATTATTATAAAGGGCCATGGGGACAGGTGGATAAGGACAAGAGTAAGAATGTGACTTTCCTGGTATATAACTTTTTATATAGTTTTGGTTTTTGAATAATGTATATATATTATTTACTCAAAAATTAAATCTAATTTTAAAAATAAAACACTCAGGTTATAATGCTAAAACAGAATAGAAAATTATATAGACAATATAATAAGAACTCTGTAAAAATATCATACATAGAAAAAGGAAATGCCCTAGAAAGTTTACAGTAATTGTCTTTAGGTAGGAGGAGTACATATTTTTTATTTTTTCTTCCCTGAATTTTCCAATTTATCTATGAAGTACGTATTTCTTCAAGAGAGGAAAACATGTCTTGTTCTTCCAAATGTTTCCATTCATAATGCACTTTATTCAGTAAGTGACTTCCAGTTCTTAGTACCCTCACATTTAATATTCAGAACATAATAAGAAAGCAGACACTTACGAGGATAGCACTATGGCAACAGCATCATTGAGGACACTTTCACCAAAAAGAAGTGCGTAGAGTTCAACATCAACTTGAAGCTCATGGAATATGGCAAGAACAGTCACTGGAAAGGGAAAAGAGTCAGAAGAATATTTACATGTGACAAACATAACTTACTCCCCTCAATAGATGATTATAGAGTTACATAGAAATTCATTTCTTCCTCTTAGAATTAAATCTTAATGAATATTTTCTTGCCATATTAAAGATTCAGTGATTTTATATCAATATTTTTCTTTTCCCTAATTCTGTGCATGCAACATTGCCTTTTTCTCTCTTAAAAGCAGTTGAAAATAACTTTGGAGGACTGAGTTAGACTACATTCTTCAAATACATGTTAATGATCTTTTCCTGTATATTTCTTTTCCATATAGAATATGTTCAGAATTTCTTACAAATAAAGTAGTTGCTAATCCTTAATAAAGAAAAATATTATGGCTCGGCGCCTATAGCTCAACGGGCTAAGGTGCCAGCCACGTACACCTAAGGTGGCAGGTTCGAATCCAGCCCGGACCCGCCAAACAACAATGACGGCTGCAACCAAAAAATAGCCGGGCGTTGTGGCGGGTGCCTGTGGTCCCAGCTACTTGGGAGGCGGAGGCAGGAGACTCGCTGGAGCCCAGGAGTTGGAGGTTGCTGTGAGCTGTAATGCTACGGCACTCTACCCAGGGGGACAGCTTGAGGCTCTGTCTCAAGAAAAATATTATGAAAAACATCTACTGCAAGCTTCATTTTTTTCCTTGAAGCCTTACACCTCACTCCTACTTGACTTGCAAATTTCAAGCACACCAGTTTAGCAAAAACAGTACAAAATAAAAACAGTTTAATTTGGGGGTAGGATAAAATTTATGATCAGAACTATAGCTACTATTTTTGATGTAATATGAAGCCAGCTACCAGGATATTATAACTTGAAAAGCAAAGAAACAAACAAACAAAAAACAACAACCAATTCTTTTAGGAAAGCAATCATGAGAATCCTTAGAATATCAGATGGGACTGAAGTTGCATTAAAACTTTAATTGCAGCTCGGCGCCTGTGGCTCAAGTGGCTAAGGCGCCAGCCACGTACACCTAAGGTGGCGGGTTCGAATCCAGCCCGGACCCGCCAAACAACAATGACGGCTGCAACCAAAAAATAGCCGGGCGGTTGTGGCAGTGCCTGTGGTCCCAGCTACTTGGGAGGCAGAGGCAAGAGACTCGCTTGAGCCCAGGAGTTGGAAGTTGCTATGAGCTCTGATGCCACAGCACTCTACCCAGGGGGATAGCTTGAGGCTCTGTCTCAAAAAAAAAAAAAAACTTTAATTGCTAGGTCACATACAGCTTACTTGCTAAATACATCCAGGCAGACATGAAATATTAACATAACCAGAGATGGGAGAGCCTTTTTAAATGCCAACCATAAAAACAGGAAACTTGCATTTTAAAAGATATAGTCTCTACTAAAAAGCATTGCAGCTGGAATATACTGATACCAAAGCTTATCATAAGACAGGGAAAGGGAGGGTAGAGTAATACTGCAGAATTTTGAAAAGACAACCAATGCCCTACTCTTCTAAGAGCAAGTAACAGTCACAAAATAATATAATTAGGGCCACTGCCTATGTAATTCAGAAAAAAATATAACTGTCCAGCTGTATACAAGCAAAAGATTTTTACTTGAGCTGTTCAAGCAATAGCCCTACCAAAACAAAATGAGAAGGTTGATGTAGCTAGTCCAATCAACTCAGATTTCTCAAAGCCTTTGAAAAATCAAGGTGCTTGCTTCTACTGAGAAGACACAGACACCAGAGACCACTGGCTCCTTGCAAAAACCATCCTACCTTCATATTGATAATGGAAGCAGCTACAAACTTCAAGGGAGCAATTTGATTTCTAGTTTTAAAAATACTAACTTACACAAATGTCTCTCTTTAAAAGGGCCCTCTGACTAATCTTTCAAACCCATCTCTTGTAGAGAAGACATTTTTCTCCTTCCATAATGCCCTGTGTTATGAGAATTAACAAGGGAATTCAGAGATAACCTTAGGATCCTACCTTTTTAATTGTGCTAGATGACAATTAAAGAAGATGATTAACTTACAAGGTCAAAAAGTAAAACAGAACAAAGTTTGATCAAGGTCCAAAGCCTAGCAAAAGACTTCCATCTTTAGTTCATAAACTTCAGTCTATGTTCCTAACCCAACCTTTCATCCTACATTTTCTCCAAATTCCTAATCTGAATGTAGCTGTTAAACTTAGCAATACTATGCTAGGACAACTAAGACCTAATGCAGTACAATTAAATTCATTCTATAACAACTTTTAAAAGATCTGACACTAAAAGCACAAGGGTACAAGCTGTGTTAATATCAAAACAATTTTATAACCGTAAGGCTAATTTTATAAAGACAATTCTTTAATGTGTATTAAAGTCCACAAGTGACCCCAAACCATACCTGTATTAGCAGAACTACCTTCTAACAATCATTTAAAATGTTCTTTTTAACATTAAATGCAGATTGGGCAGCACCTGTGGCTCAGTGGGTAGGACACTGGCCCCATATACTGAGGGTGGTGGGTTCGAACCCGGTCCCAGCCAAACTGCAACAAAAAAATAGCCGGGCACTGTGGCAGGCACCTGTAGTCCCAGCTACTCGGGAGGTTGAGGCAAGAGAATTGCCTAAGCCCAGGAGTTAGAGGTTGCTGTGAGCTATGACGTCATGGCACTCTACCAAGGGTGATAAAGTAAAACTGTCTTTAAAAAAAAAGAACATTAGGCTCAGCGCCTGTGGCTCAAGTGGCTAAGGCGCCAGCCACATACACCTAAGGTGGCGGGTTCGAATCCAGCCCGGGCCCGCCAAACAACAA
>NW_003852647.1:546551-548305 GCF_000181295.1 Otolemur garnettii | reverse complement strand
AAAAAAAAAAAAAACATTAAATGCAGATAGCTGCGTATAAACAGATTTTTAGGGAATTGGTTCATAAGAAGTTTGAAGGAAAGCATCTTATTACCCATTTTAACTAATCTATAATCTAGTTCTTCTTCTTAATCACTGAGGATAGAGATCAACCTGAATTTCTGAAGAAAATACTTTATAGCCCTTATCTAAGCAGCATCAATTTGTGGACCAGTAATAGATAAGTATAATAAAATAGTAAGAGAATAAAAAATTAACAGGTGATTAAGCCTGGAATAATAAATTTTGTTTTATTCTCCACAGTTGGAAAGTATAATACTAGGGAAGTAATTAATCATGAACTCTACACTTCAGAGAAAGAAATAACCACATGTGCTTGGACTACAAAACACTGTACGTGAAGTACTTAAGCTCCACTCATGTAAAACATACCTGGATCAGTTGCTGATACAATGGCACCAAACAGCAGGCAATCTGTAAAGTAGAAATCTCCTGCAAGTTGTCCAGTGACCTTCATCAGTGTTACACAGCCATACATTATTGACCTGTTCAATAAACATTTTCCTTCTTTAGAAGAAAATATCAACTGTTAAAGAAGTTAGAACAAAGGAAGAACAGGAAGATGAGCCTACTGTAGTACTTTGTGATGAATTCCAAATTTAGTTCGTGTCATTTAAATATGGTAATACCTTGGCCTTAAGGAAAATTCAAGCTTATTACCTACCGGAATACACTTTACTGCAAAAGTCCTTAGACACATTCAGAAATACAACACCAAACAAATAAAAATATATTATTTTAAAACTATAATTTGAAGGTTAAGAAGTATTTTTTGAAGGTTAAGAAGTATTTTAAGCTTCAAATACTTACCCAATAACAAAACAAGAAATTGCTGTTCCAAGAAAAGCATATGCTAGGATAGACCCAAGGTTTCGAAAGAAATGTCTCTGACAAGAAAACAAAACAAAGCAGTGAAACACTGTGTTAGAATACTTACTAATTATTTGAAAAAGAAAAGGTTTTCTGTTCTAGTGTGCTATAGCCAATGTTACATGCATTATTCACTAGAAGAAATAAGTACGAGAAAGTATTCTTATACAGGCAGAACTTTCAGCATCTAAAAAGGATAAGGAGAGGAGAAAGGAGGAAAAGCTGGAAAGAACTGCCTGTCAAACACTTCAGTTTAAGGCTTTTGAAAGTATATGCAATACAAAAGCACTTACCCTTTTCAGGCTATACCCTGCATAGAATATAATTGGAGGAAGTAATATGTTGAAAAATACTTCCGGATCAAAAGTAACCTGTTAAAATAAAGAGTTCTCTTAGATGCATTCCATACAAAGCCTCATATTACATTATCAAATTATCAAAATGAAAAAGGATTAAATGTTAAACTCGTTAAAGGCAAAACCATTATTGGGGTAACTTAAAAATATTTCATATAGGATAGCTATTGTTCTACTTCTCAACAAAGAGATAGTATTGGGACAATCAGTTAAGCCATATCTGTGGAAAGTCTGTTGAAACATTGACATTAAAACTCTTAAAAATAGGAGAAAGCATGACCAGATCTTTGCTTTAAATAAGAGGCCCACAACTGGTACAATATTATTGTTGGCAAGAAAAACCAGACTTCTTACCTAGATACGTAGTTCATCTCTAAAGGTACACAACACAGCGTTGTAGTAAAACGTTTCTGTACAATTCAGATTTCTAGTCCTGATAGCCCACTCATTTTAAGACTTTTTCCTGGG